>NC_026001.2:4601117-4732961 GCF_000442705.2 Elaeis guineensis
AGGGTGGAATAAGGTGACTGAATAGAAGACAATTCTGAAATCTCAGAGACTATAGGTGGAAAAAATTTAGTCAAGATGTCTCAGAATTTCTTTCCTTAACAGGATATTTAAGTTTTTATCCGATTGCTTGGCAAAATCCCACTGGATCTGGCAGGAAGTGGGGTAGATCATGTGCAGTGGGGTGAATGGAAGAGAGCGGGAAAAGGGAAAGGGTGACAGGCATATCGGTTTCGTTACTATCGTAGGTCTGATCCTTGTGGGGTGAAGAAAAGACCATTCCAAGTCTTTTTTTCTCATCCTACAGGAATTGAGCCCTCGACCACTCCACATCTTCCTCCCCCTCTCCCACTCTCTCGCTACGTCCTCTCTCACCAGACTATCCTACCAGATCCATCAGGATTCTCCCAAACAAGCCCTAAGTAATTATTAGCATTATCTAGAGCTCTAAGTGAAAGAATGGTTGACAGCCCCGTTGGTTATAGGCTCAAAGAGACTTTCCAAATTCTGTTCTATTGTGATAGTGGACCAAATAGTTTCCTGACTTGTATCTAAAATCATGGGTCCAAATCATATAACAAGAAGCTAGTTGAACATGACAACAATAGTCCCCTTGTCAGCTGGGCAGTATACTATTTTGTGAAGGTAGTGCTCAAGATTTTTTTTCTTTTTGAGAAAAGGAGGGGATAAGGCAATAATTTTAAAGAAACAAAGGTGATTGACATCTCTTGGAGGAAGCCAGCAAAAGTGGCTAAACAGGCCAAGAGATGTCAATTTTATTTGTTGTTTAGTCACTCAAGTATGTTGCTGCAATTCTAGTAATTGAACTATACCATATAACAAAGAGCTACCCGAACATGATGATAATAGCCCCACTTGTCAGATGGGCAAGAATTCTATTTTTTTGTGGAAGGAGTGCTCAAGAAATTTTTTTTTGGAGAAAAGGAGGGAATAAGGAATATAATTTAAGAAACAAAGATGACTGGCAACTCTTGGAGGTTTATTCTGAACAGTCAAAACCAATAAAAATGGCTAAAAAACCAGGAAACGTCAACTTTATTTGTTGCTATGGTCGCAAAAGTATGTTGCTGCAATTCTGATATTTATGTAGAAATACAATTGAACCTTGCACTTTACCAGATCTTGCTCTTATTTTCAGTAGATTGATCTTTTTTGTGATCTTAGAAAATCACCTTAAAGATCTCTGCTGCAAATTGATAATTTTGTTCAGTTGCCAAAAAACCAAAAGCTATGATCATGTGGATTCTCTTTATTTAGATCCATAATAGTGTTGTATCAAAATGTCAATATCTATCAGAAAAAGAAGTTTAGGTCTCTATCGGCAGGTAGCAGATGTAGATCACAGCAGAAGCTTCAGCTTCATGATGAGTGCCTATAAAAATTAAGAGCATGATAGTTAAGATAGATGATATATCATCCTTAAGGGACCTGGATGTGCTCGCGATTTAAGGATGAGATGTTGGCTATAATGGGAGGAAAGGATGATTTAATGAACCTATGATCATCAAAATGGCATATTTAAATTTCCACTTTCCTTTACATAGAAGAGAACATCTTCAGTCACCCAAAGGTTGATCTTTTCCTTCCAGATAACATCATTAGGCTGACATCATATGCTACTAATTTGAAAATCACAGACAGAAATATGCTGAAATTTCTAGATTGTAGATAGCAAATCACTGGATGAAAATAAAATGTTCTAGATTTTTAAAAAACAAGGTGAAAAATTTTACTGTAGAGAACTTGCTGCTGGTTCATAGGAACAAATGAGAGTGAACTAGGCATTTTGGTTATAAAGAATGGTCTCATTAGTGATTCCTATTGCCCAATGACTGCAAAGGATTGGTTTCGATGAGCAGAAGACAGCATAATGCTTACTTCAGAAATTATGGACAGAGCTATCACCTCCAAATCCAGCCTTTGGTATTTTGTGAGTTTTATTTAAACAAATAACAAATGATCATAAAACCTAATTATATGTAAAACAATTTTTATTAATAACAGGGAGAAAGTTGTTTTTCATCGAATTCAATTTTTTCAGATTTTATGACCTATCAGTTATTCCAAAGCTTTATGAGGAAAACAATCAAACAGCATTTTCTGAATATTATTAATTTTAGGTTTTGGTAAACTTGTGTAAGCAAAACCCACTAAGTCTTTCAATCTCAAATATCTTAGTCATCCTGGTTGGTCTCCAACAATGAGATGGACAGAGCAGTCTATCTTGGCCAAGATGGAAGGCTGAATAATTATAATTTTCCATGGATACTGGTTTATCTATCAATATCAAATAATTTACCTTCATCATGGCCACATTTAACTTTTGCCAAAATCTTTCCATGTCACCTGCTTCTCAACAAACTCTGTTAATTCAGTGTCAGTGCCCTATCTGGTTTGAACAAACCTAAAATAAACAAAAGTGTGACAGATTAGCCTTGAACCTATTTGAAGATAATGACTCACAGATTGGTCTAGAACATATTGATTAGGCCACATACTACTCTTGGCCTGAATTTACAGCTTACCTTTATCAAAACCTCAATCACAAATTTCTCTCATGTCACCAAATATACCCCCATTGCGCTGATCGGAGGAAAAAAGAAATCATGAGGGGCTCCCCAAAAGGCCAACCGGAAACCCTCAGACTGCATATATGATAGAGCTTGCCAGAATTCATGCCAATTTGTCTAATAGAAAATTGACTGCAACGATCAGCAGATCTCAACCAATATGATAACAGTTAATATAGCATAGTCTACTTTTAGAACAATACATGAGTCCATTGCGCCATCTTTTTGTGTTCATTTTGTCACTCCAGATTGCGTCAGAAGGGACAGCTCCAAATTCTGATGCAAATCCATGGCACAGTAGAATGTACTTTCCACTACTCTATCTTAATAGTTAGCACGTGAAAACCAAATCCTATATTCAGACTGTCTATAAATGCCAAAGCTTGGTCTCGGAACTTAACAATAACATCAAAGGAAAGGATTTACAACGAAGGCTTTGCTCATGGCTGGTAACTTGCTCCTCTTTTGAGAGGCTCATGCCGTTGAGGGGCAGATTCTGAAATTTGTTGGCGGAATTAAGCAGGTCTGTTGCCTTATGGTGGGATGCATCACAAGTATTTCAAGTGCAAGTGATGTGGTTATGCCTAACATCCTATTGGTCTAGTGGAGAGTTGCTGTTACTGTGTAGCCTTTTCTTAGTCTACATAGGTGTGCACCGGAAGAAGGGAAAAATAAAACTGAAAGAACTTGAGAACTTTGACATAGTAATCAAAAACACGATTGCAATAAAAGCACATAAAGGTGACCTATGATTACCCAAGACTGACTATTTCTTGTAATACTTAATTATACAATCAGGGACCATAATGTTCGATCAAAAGAAACAGCATATACTTACGTCTTGGACAATGCATCATAAATACTCTGAGCCTCAGAGGTGACCCCAATGCCAATCCGCTCAGCTTCAACCTCTGCTTGTCTGCATTACGCCCCATAAATCTGAAAACCACCGAAGGCATTGAAAAGATTCAAGGTTAACGGGTCTTGATATTTCCTCTACGACTACAAAACAGAATATATTTCCCGCACAATTTCTATAAACATAAACAAGTAAGAAAATAGCTCCTGACGTATAAAACAAGAGGTACCACATTGTTTTTTTTGCTCCAAAGATCGTTTCTTGACCAATTTAGGAGGAGAAAAAAAGGCCCAGAAAGAGTAAAAGAACATTACAATCGACCAACTAGGTCTAAGCAATGAATAAATAAACTAAGAAAGCAAAAATCAAATAAGCCTGCTCCAGAGTTCATCCCCAAATCAATAACAAGCAGGAGAAACCAAAACAAAACCGGATCAGCACCTCAGCGCAGCCTCTTCCCTCGCCTGGATGCTGGGGAGATCGACGTAGCACTTCTTGAGGTCAAGAGGGTCCTCGCCCCTCCCAAGAGGGTGAAGTCCTTGATGTAGTTGGCCTTCAAGAGCCGAAGGTTCCGCCCAGTCCGGCTTTGGTGGCGCCTCCTGTGCTCTCCCAGGTCAAAGAAAACAAGCGATCGATGCAAAAAAAACGAAAGAGTAGAACAGTAGGAGAGATATCGAAGGAGATCTACAGGGGAAGTAAAAGGATATGAAGGACGAGGATGTTGGAAGGGCGGTCGTAGGTGATGATCTGGCCTTCGAACTCGTCTCCGAGCGTCGTCTCGATAGCGAGGATGCACCCCACCGCGAACTCCTCGCCGTTGGCCCCGTCCATGGCGGCCTCTCCTTTCCGTCTTCCCTCCAGAGACCAAAGAAGCTACGAGAGAGCCCCTTCATAAGAAGACGGAGGTTATGTATACCAGCGGCAACAGGAGACCCAAGAGTCCACGACCATCGGATGTGGGCGTCATCATAAATGGCTACAACCGGTACACGTGGCAACCGCCTTAAGAAAATCCCAGTAGGAGAACAAGAAAAAGAAATGAAAATGAAGCAAAGGAATAAACTAGTTCACTTGTCCTTGACACTTCAGATGCTAAATGAAATCTGAAGTAAAACGAATATATATCAAAAATATATTTGGATACTTTTTGTAAATGTTATTTTTCAGAAATAAAAGTTGATGCCCTAATAAATTCTGAAGATGGGTTGTAGAGGGAAGAAAATATAGCCATTCTAATTTTTTTTTTACGCATGTTTTAAGGGAAAATTGACTTGTATGATGGTTTTTGAACCATATTTTTATATACATCAGTACATATCTTTATTTATAAAATATATACATATTTTACTTGTTTAGTGTCATGGTAGTTACTAGAAAAAAAGCAATTTGATGACCCAATAAATCTTGAAGATGAGTTGTAGTGGGAAGGAAGCATAGCCGTTCTAATTTCTTTTATGAAGCATGTTTTATGGAAAATGACTCCTGTAGTGATTTTTGAACTATATTTTCATATGCCGTTAATACGTATCTTTTTTATAAATTATATATATATATATATTACTTGCCTAGCCTCATTGTAGTGACCAGAATAGAAGTAGTGACATTTTTTCTTGTAAAGACAACACAATATTCACCAAAAAAGAAAAAAAGACACACAATATTAAGGCCCTATATCAAGCATATGCTATGTATCCAAGAATGATGGATAAATGTGATCCCAGCTGCACTGTTTTTTTAAAAAAATTTCGAATCAAACTATGCTGACAAAATTTGTGCCTTTTCTTAAATTCAAGAATTTATCTGTTGCCTTTTTTTTCCTTCCAAGGCCAATGAACAATGCAGATAAATTATCATTTGACATAAACATGCAAAGATAAATTGCCATTCTATTATTTTTCAGGGCTTCTTGATCAACTCTTATCAACATCGATCATAAACATACTTGAAAATAACTTGGATGTCTCAATAAAAGACTTGACTCAAGACATGGTCCTAGCCTCATTATTATAATATATGATCAAGAAACTTTGAAGTTATCATTAAAAATTTGATCTCGGGTAAGCTAAACTAGGTTTTCTTGCCAAGATTAAACCAATTATGTATGAGTTCTGTATTAATGTTGATATGGCAGTTGATTTTATTTCTGGTTTAGCAAGGTAAAAATATGCTTGCGCTAGGACAAAAGAAAAAATTCGCATCATTATATAATATCTAAACTCCAAAGTATGTGTCAAGTTTGCTACAATGTAAAAACAAATTTATAAATAAATATGGCTTCATTTTAGGCAACCGAAATGCATATTTTAAAGACAAACAAAGATGTGCCGTGTTAAAACTGCAAATTATTGTGTATCTCTTCAATTAAGAAGTAAATCCCCTGTCTGTTAATTGAATAATAACTGCACCATTTATCTGGTAACAGTCTGGGATGAAGTTGCTACTCTATTAGGATCCTTTCCTTATATAAGGCCACATGTATGACCATAAGTTATTAATTGGATGATGTTGACAAATTTTCCTATTCTTTTCAGACAATGAAATAGTATGCTGGGGTGGATTCCTACCGGATTGCGGCCTAATGATATTGAAAATTGAGGAAATAGAATAGTCAATTATGGAAGTATACAATAGCATGAATTACTACGCACAAGAGTTGAAGAGGGTGGACTGAAAATTTGCATTTACTCTAATTAATAGTATCATTCCCATGTTCTCTAATAATCTTTGTGCTTTTTTCCGCTGTTCCAATTGAAACTTTTTGAAACCCCTTGTACTGAAAAAAAAAAAGCTACAAAGTCGCATGGCATAGGAAGATTGGCATTTTATACTATATTATTTGTAGATTGCATCAATCTGTAGTTGCATCAGTCCTTTTATATCGTACAGCATGTGAGCTTTGAAAAAATTTATTGATGATTTTTTTATTTAATCCGATGATCTAAAATAAATAAAAAATAAAAAATATTAAAATATTTTTAAAGCATCATAGTAAATTATTTTTTGATAAATATTATGATATTTTTTTATAATATTTTATTATAAAGAGCACTGTAAGATTTTTTTTCTTCTTTCTTCTCTGCTTCTCCCTTTACCTCCCTCTGCTCCTCCGCGCCACGGTTACCTCCCTGCCTTCGGCACCGTTGGCCCTCCTTCCTCCGTTCGCAAACCTCGAACCCCCCCCCCCCATGATGCCCCCTTGCATGCAGGCTTGAACCCGCATGCCTATAGATCCTCCACCCACGGCCAACCCCCTGGTGCCCGTGGCTCATCCATCCCGCCCACCCATGGGTTGTCCACCCCCTCGCCCCGCCTGCGATCACCCCCCATGCCTCACTGGCCATCTGCGGCTTCTTCATCGTCAGCCCACGTGCCGTCCTCCCCCCGGCGGTCTTCCTCTCTGCTCATGCTGCCACCCCCACCCCCTTCGGCGATCGTGCCGCCCCCTCTTTTAGCTTCTTCTCTGCTATAGCCCCTCCTCCCCTGTGCTCATGCCACCGTCAACCTCCCCCTGGCCCCGGCCCTGGCCTATAGCTTCTTCTTTATGTGCTCCCGCACGTTGGCGGTGGCCCACAGTCTTCTTCCCTTCCAGCTGACCGGTCACAGCTTCTTCGTGGTCTTCTTCTCTCCCAGCCTTGGTGCAATACCCATTCCCAGATGGAGAATTATTTTGAAAAAAAAAATTACTGCATAAATAAACTTAAAACTTTCGAAATAATTACCGCACCGGTCATGCACAGGGATAGTTACGATAAGCCCCACTTTACTCGATACCAAGGTTGGCTATTCGGTCACTCTTATTCTAAATCTGAAGAGAGGAAAAATTATCTCTAAATTAGTTCTACATGCATAATCTTCCACAGCCTTGCTTATCGGTTATCACGTACTTCCTATTTCACATTAGACATGTTGGATATGCTAAGTTTCACTATTCATTTAACTATATTATCAACAGAGAGCTAAGTTGGAAGTGGAAGATTCTGTTCTTTGCAGGTAGAGCAACCCTTTGATGGGCTATATTGCCTTCTCTTCCTATTTATACCACGTCTCATCTTTACGTGCCTATTTCCATCATTCATAAGTCAGGAAAAAAAAAATTTTTGTGCTTTTCTTTGGGGTCATTGGGTAGATTGAAAAAAGTGTGCATCTTATATATTGGGACCCCAATGGTGTATCAAAAGACAAGGGATGCCTAGGGTTATGTCTCCTCAAGCATAGGCAACAAGCATTATTATACAAAATTGCTGCCAATCTTGTGTTGCAGCTTAAGTCCCCATGGGCTAAAGTGGTGATATCCAAGTATCAGTTTCGACGACCTTGGATTGCACATCGGAAGCCAAAAGGTTGTTCTCCTATTTAGAATAAACTCTACAAGTTTGAGACCATTTCTCAATTTCAGTATATATGGATTGTTGACACAGGTGAGGCCATTTGAGCCTTATGAGCCTCGGGTGTCTCCGATCCTTTGAACAATTAGCCTATTTATTTGAACATGGATGTGGACTATCTTGATCCGAACATGACTGCTTTTGTGACAAGCTATATTTTTGTTGGGGGATACCCACCGACCGACCGACTATCGGAGGGCCCGACCGGCTGGCGGCCCGACCGACCGACCGACTATCGGAGGGCCCGACCGGCTGGCGGCCCGACCGACCGACCGACTATCGGAGGCCCGACCGGCTGGCGCCCGACCGACTAACCACGGCCCGACGAACGACTCTGACTGGCCGATCGTAAGTCGGGCGACAGGCCACGGACGCCATCAGCGGCTAACTGCGGCCATTCCACGGTCCATTCCCGACCGACTAAACCCAGAGGTCCGGTAGCCGACCCACATGAAGCTCGCCGACCGACGGAGGAGTCCGACGCCACTCTGCTGGCCACCGACCTTGGGTCGGCCGACTCCACCAACCACCGTACGGCCGCCAGACGTTGTCAGCTCTGACACGGACATGCGGCACAGTTACCTAGGGGCATTGTCCCGCCGAGAGCCGGGTCAACCCTGGTGATTAGACGGCTACACGGCGACATGACGTTTTCACGGCGGCTCTGACAGCCTACAGTGAGTTGACAGTTCCTCACTTGTCCGCGCCATTAATGATGGCGCCATACCGCGCTCCACTATATATACCGGGGAAGGCAACAGTGCAAGGGATCGATCCGCCCGTCTCTCCCACATACGCAGGCTCGCTCCTCTCTCCTCTCCTCTCTCCTTCTCAGAGCTCTCTGTCTGCATTTCACTGTTGCCCAGTCACCTCTCTGACTTGACCGTCGGAGGGTCCCCGCCGGAGCCGCCTCCGGTCAGTGCGGACTTCCTTTTGCAGGTGCACGCTTCCCGGCGATCGGGCGACGAGGCGATTGGCCGCAACAGATTGGCGCGCCAGGTAGGGGACAGCATGACAAAGACAAGAGCTCAACGATCGAGAGTCACTGGGTCGGCAAGGCGCTCTTCCCGCCGGGAAGAGGCCTCTCCACCACCACCGGCGGCGGAGCCTAGCTCTCCGCACCCTGCAGTGACCACGGAGGCCCAGATTGCGGCCATCGTACGGCAGATGACCGTACTGACCGACGCAGTCAAAAGCCTCCAGCAACAACCGGCGGCCCGACCTATGCCTTCCAGGAGCAGCCGCCGACGGCCGCGCCGACCCCTGTCGCCTCCATGCGAGCGCTCTCAACAGCGCTCCCACGGAGAGGAGGAGGGGCGACCACGGCGCGACGACCGACGGTCTCAGCGGCCCTCTCCTTCCCCGTTGGAACGGGCGAGGAAGGAAAAGCGGCCGCGCACACCGTCGGCCTCTCTTTCAGAATCCTCCGGAGGCTCCACTCCTGGGGTCTCCCAGCATCGACGAGCGGACGACTACGAGCGACGGTTCGAGGAGATCGACCGCCGGCTCGCCCAACTGCAGATGGACGGCCAGAAGTCTTCGAACGACGTCGACTTCCAGACCGCCCAGCCTCTCTCTCGACTGGTCCTCGATGAGCCGATTCCCAGTCGGTTCAAAATGCCGAACGTGGAGCCATACGACGGCTCCACCGACCCAGTCGACCACCTCGAGAGCTATAAAGCTCTCATGACGATTCAAGGGGCAACCGACGCTCTTTTTTGCATCGGCTTCCCCGCTACACTTCGCAAGGCTGCCAGGGCTTGGTACTCCGGTCTTCGATCGGGCAGTATCCATTCCTTCGCGCAGCTCGAGCACTCGTTCGTGGCCCATTTCAGCACCAGCCGAAAGCCGCCGCGAACGTCGGATAGCCTTTTCTCCCTCAAGCAGGGGGAAAACGAGACGCTCCGACACTTCGTGGCGCGATTCAACGCGGCCACGCTCGAGGTCCGGGACCTCAACGAAGACATGGCGGTTTCAGCCATGAAGCGGGGCCTGAGGTCGTCCCGATTTACTTATTCTCTGGACAAGACCCTCCCCCGAACATACGCCGAGCTACTGGAGCGCGCATACAAGTATATGCGCGCGGACGAAGGAGCGTCCGACCGACGCTTGGTCGAGCCCAGGGGTCCGAAGGAGAAGCGAAGAAAAGGTCGGGAGCCCGCCGAACCAAGCAGGCCCCCGGCCGATAGTCGGCTTTCTCCACCCCGACAGATCCAAAAATCACCCCGCCGACAGACTCCGAGGTCGGTGCGTCCCAGGTATGACTCCTACACTCCTCTCTCCGCTCCCCGTGCGCAGATCTTGATGGAGATCGAAGGGGAAGAATACCTGCGACGGCCTCCGCCTCTGAAGGCAAAGGGCCTCGACCATCGGAAGTACTGCCGGTTCCATCGGAGCCACGGCCACGACACCGAGCGATGCATCCAGTTGAAGGATGAGATCGAAAATCTCATCCGCCGGGGGTATCTCGGCAATTTCGAAAGGGTCCGCCGACCCGACCGACTGCCGATCGACGCCCCCAGCCGACTGAAGAGGCACCGACTAACCAGCCGACGGCTGGAGTCATCAACATGATCTCCAAGCGGCTGGGATCGGGGACGTCTACAGGGGGGAGCCGACGAAAAAGCCGCGCCCGGACGACGTGATTACCTTCTCAGAAGACGACGTTCGGGGCATCCAGACTCCCCACGACGACGCTGTTGTTGTGTCGGCGACAATAGCCAATTATGATGTAAAACGAATTTTTGTTGATAATGGAAGTTCGACAAATGTTTTGTTTTACTCGACCTTCTCCCGAATGCGACTACCGACTGATCGACTTAGTGGGGTCTCCACGCCCTTGATCGGCTTTGCCGGAGACACCGTCACGACAGAAGGAGAAATCACCCTGCCCGTGACGGTCGGTACCGAACCACGGCAAAGCACAGTCTCCCTCATTTTCGCGGTCGTCCAAGTTCCTTCGGCCTACAATGCCATACTCGGGCGACCCGGACTGAACGCCCTCAGGGCGATCGTCTCGACGTACCATCTCCTTGTTCGATTCCCGACCAAAAACGGAGTCGGGGAGATGCGCGGAGATCAACAGCTCGCCCGACGATGCTTCCAAATCTCCGCCCAAAGCGACGAGACAAGGATCCCCTGACAATCGACAAACTGGATCAACGGGAGGAGGAAGAGCGGGGTTCGCCGGCCGAGCAGCTCGAGGCGATCCCGATAGGAGAAAATCCCGACAGAAAAGTTTGGGTCGGGTCTCAATTGCCCGACACCGAACGCACCGACTGGCGGAGTTGCTGACGGCCAATGCCGACATATTCGCATGGTCGGCAGCAGATATGTCGGGCATCCCTCCAGAAACAATTACTCACCGACTCAACATCGACCCGACAATGAAGCCGGTGAGGCAGAAGAAAAGGTCCTTCGCCCCAGAAAGGCAGAAGGCCATTGACGAAGAAGTGGACAAGCTGCTCGAAGCAGGCTTCATTCGGGAATCCACGTATCCCGATTGGCTCGCCAATGTCGTCATGGTCAAGAAAGCCAACGGGAAATGGAGGATCTGCATCGACTATACCGACCTCAACCGAGCTGCCCGAAGGATAGCTTTCCACTCCCGAAGATCGACCAGCTGGTGGATGCGACGTCCGGATTTCGACTGCTCAGCTTCATGGACGCCTTCGCCGGGTACAATCAGATCCGGATGGCGCCTGAAGACGAGGAGCACACCGCGTTCGTGACCCCCAAGGGCCTCTACTGTTATCGGGTGATGCCCTTTGGATTGAAGAATGCCGGCGCCACCTACCAGCGACTCGTCAATAAGGTCTTCAAAGACCAGATGGGCGTAACATGGAGGTGTACGTGGACGACATGCTGGTAAAGAGCACGCAGATCCCGGACCATGTTCAGGATCTGAGGAGACCTTCCGCACCCTTCGACGACACCGAATGAAGCTCAACCCGACCAAATGCGCCTTCGGGGTGACCTCGGGGAAGTTCCTCGGATTCCTCGTTTCTCAGAGAGGGATCGAGGCCAACCCTGAGAAGATAAAGGCGATCCTCGACATGCGTCATCCGAACACCAAAAGGAGGTCCAACAACTGAACGGAAGAATCGTCGCTCTTAGCCGATTCATTTCCCGATCAGCTGAAAGGTGCCTCCCGTTCTTCAAGACCCTGCGCCAGGCGAACGGTTTCTCTTGGTCGGATGAGTGCGAACAGGCCTTTGAAGACCTGAAAAGGTACCTGGCTTCCCCGCCCTGCTCGTAAAGCCGCAGGTCGGGGAGACCTTGTATCTCTACTTGGCCACATCTTCTGAGGCGATCAGTTCGGTGCTCGTTCGGGAAAACGAGTGCCGAACCCATCAGCCCATCTACTACACCAGCAAAGTCTCCACGGCGCCGAAGCCAGATACTCGGAGACGGAAAAGATGGTTTTCGCCCTGACCGTCTCCGCGCAACGGCTCCGACCATACTTTCAGGCCCACGCCATCGTGGTACTCACCAACCAGCCCCTGAGGGCCGTACTGCGCCGACCCGACACATCCGGACGACTCGCTAAGTGGGCAATGAAGCTTAGCGAGTTCGACATTCAGTACCGACCGAGGCCTGCCTTGAAGGCTCAGGTCTTGGCCGACTTCATCGCTGAATGCCCGACGACCGACCGAAGGTCGGGAGCTGAAGGCCCGGGACGAGATTCGGTCTCTGAGCCAGACCCGATCTCCACCTGGGTACTTCACATCGACGGAGCCTCCAACGCTCAGGGAAGCGGGGCCGGGCTCCTGCTCACAACTCGGATGGGGTAGTCACCGAATACGCCCTCCGGTTCGACTTCAAGGCCTCCAACAATCAAGCCGAATACGAGGCACTCCTCGCGGGCTTGAGGATGGCGAAGGAACTGGGCGTCGACAGCCTCCGGTCATTCTCCGACTCTCAGCTGATCGTGGGGCAGGTCAAGGGCGACTTTGAGGCGCGAGATCCGACCATGATCAAGTATCTTCAGAAGGTAAAGGATCTCGTGGCCCGCTTCGGGCATTTCGAGATCTCCCACATCCCCAGGACGGAGAACGCCCGTGCCGACGCTCTCTCCAGATTGGCAACGTCGGCCTATGATTCTTTGGGTCGGACGTTTGTCGAAAACCTCCAACAGCCGAGCATCGATCGGGTCGAAGAAGTACAGCAGCTAACGTCTGAACCAAGTTGGATGGACCCGATCATCCAGTACCTGTCCGAGGGACCAGTCCCGAAGATCCCGCGGAGGCCAAGCTACTCCGATGGTCGGCGTCACAATATGTGATCATGGACGGCCGACTCTACAAGATGTCGTTCTCCCTCCCTCTGCTCAGGTGCTTGGGACCGACCGACGCTGACTACGCCCTCCGAGAGGTTCACGAAGGAATTTGTGGGAATCACTTGGGGGGCAAGTCCTTAGCCTTCAAGGTCTTACGACAGGGCTACTACTGGCCGACCATGAGGAAGGATGCGGCAGAGTTGGTCCGAAGGTGCGAGCCATGTCAGAAGTATGCCAATATTCAGCACCAACCGGCCAGCCAAATCACTCCCATTGTCGCTCCATGGCCCTTCGCTCAGTGGGGAGTCAATATTCTCGGCCCCTTCCCACCGGCGTCGGGCCAAAGGAAGTTCATCGTTGTCGCCATCGACTACTTCACGAAGTGGGTCGAGGCCGAGCCCTTGGCGCAGATCACCGAGCGGAAGATGGAGGACTTCGTCCAAAAGTCCATCATCTTCAGGTTCGGATTGCCGCACACCATCATCACCGACAACGGACGGTAATTCGACAACCAAGACTTCAAGGACTTCTGCGCCAGGTTCCACATTCGTCATCGACTAACTTCAGTCGGGCACCCACAATCCAACGGCGAGGTTGAGGTGACGAACCGAACCCTGCTCCATGGACTCAAGACCCGACTGAACGAAGCCAAGGCCTCTGGGTCGACGAGCTGGGCTCCGTCCTGTGGGCTTACCGAACGACCCCCCGCGTCCCAACCGGAGAGTCGCCGTTCAGTTTGGCCTACGGGATAGAAGCCATGATCCCGTTCGAGATTGGCCTGCCATCTTCAAGGGTCGAGCAGTACCGCGAGCCGGACAACTCCGAAAGCCGGAGGGCCGACCTAGATCTTCTCCCCGAACTGCGAGATGAGGCTCAAATCCGAATGGCCTCATACCGACAGAGGGTCGCCCGGTACTACAACGCCAAGGTCAGACCAAAGCTCTTTAAACCTGACGACCTAGTCTTGAGGAAGGCGGAGGTGTCGAAGCCCTTGGACCAAGGGAAGTTGGCTCCCAACTGGGAAGGACCCTACAAGGTTGCTGACACCTTCGGGCCGAGGGCCTACCGACTGGAGACCCTTGAGGGGAAACCCATTCCCCGGACTTGGAACGCCGACAACTTGAAGCTGTATTACCAGTGAATTCTGTAATTCAATCGTTGGAATACAAGTTCAGTTTGAAAAATCGGAGTTCTAACCCTTCGACTACTGATCGGCGCTCAGCCCCGACGCATCGACGCGGACCTGGCACCGACGACACATCGGCCCCTTACACGGACCGATGCATCTACGATGACGGGAGTTCATACTCCTTCTACGGTCGAATTTTCGGGCAGAATCCATCGGCCGACTGGCCGATCGGGCCCCGACCGAAGAAAGGCTAAAAGCCCACGCGGCTATTGCCGCGACTTCCGACCAGGCTACGGCCGGTCGAGGGATATTCGGCTTACCACCATCTATCACATGATGCGACCTTAGTCGCACCCACTACTCGCCGACCGACCTACGGCCGGCCGAACGCACTCGGCTTGCCACCGTCTGTCGAAGGACATGAAACCCGACGCAAGAGCATGGGGACCCGACTTACTATCATGCCCCCGACACTGCGCCGGATGGTGACCAACTAAGTGCATCTACGGAGGTCCGGCTGCCGAACCTTTACTAGGTTCGGTCGGCTCCCTACTTGACAGATGCGCCCGAATGGCGACTACAATTATTAGAGAAGTCGGGACACAAGCTACTTCGGGACTGTGCAAGCCGGTTAAGTCCTACCGACTTACCCGAGTTGGCGACTTCTCTAAGTTGGTGACTAGGGTTCGACATTACAGCGATAAGAAACATTACAAACAAGAAGGAAAAGAGAAGACAATTTCATTCATTGATTAAAAGAAATTACAAAGTCGGGCCGAAGCCGATTACATGTATTTTCAAGAAGAAACAAAAGGAAGACAGTCGGCTGGACCGATCATTCGTCCTGGATAATCTCTTCGACCGACGGAGGATCGGGAAGAATCGGCGTCTCGACCATGAGCGGCGCTGGGTCGACGGCAGAAGGATGTCCTTCAGTCGGCAAGGGACCTCCGGTCGGCTCCTGCTCCGGGACGGCTTCCTCCGCCGGGATGACGCCTCCCGACGGGTGGTCGGCCTCCTCTTCGGTTCCCTCCTCTTCGGCGAGTAGCGGGGCGACTCGACTGACGTCCACCTCCGGGTACAAGGCATGGACGGCATCCCGACCGTCCTCGAACCCGACCCGGTAGAAGGCGAAGCCCGACTCGAGCATCTCCTCCTTGTACCGGTCGGAGGCCCGGAAGTCCTCAACCGCACGATCGGCCGACTCCCTCGCCGACCGTACCTCGTCCTCAGTATGGGCCAGCTCCTCCCTCGCCAACTCCGCCTCGGCCCTGGCAATTTCGGCGTCGATTTGGGCGATGGACAAATCCTCTTCGGTTTCGCGAGCTTCCCCAGGCTAGCCCGAAGTTGCTCGCGTTCCCCTTGGAGTTCGGAGGTGGCACTGTCCCGTTCGCGTCGAAGACGACGCACGACCCGACCTTTGTGCTTGGCCTCCTTCTTGGCCGACTTCAGTTCGGCCATAAGCCGGGAGACCTCGTCCGTCAACTTGGCCTCCCGGTCGACCGACTCCTGCAGTTGGTCGACCAGCATCGCTCTTTCGGCCTCGGCCGCCGCCGACCTTTCCTTGAAGGCTGCCCGAACGTCACCGAACCTTCGGTATCCGGCCTCCAACTCGGACATGGTGAAGATCAACTGCCGACGGGAAAAAGCTTTGTCAGAATTATGTGGCAAGCGAAAATTCTTCTAAGGAAAAAGGTGACGCGAAGCTTACCTCCACCATCGACGGGTAGAACCGCGACAGCATCTCGGTCACCTGCCGAGACCGCAACGACTGAACGTCGGTAGGGAGGAGGATCCCCTGGCACAACCTCCTCGCAAGGTTGTGGTCGGCCAAGGCCGACGCACCCTCAGGGTAGTATGCGCTGGGGGGCATTGATCTCTCCTCCTCCGAGGGCTCCATCGGGGCTTTCCCCCGATCAGCTGCCCCGACCGACGGGGCTGGCAGCGATGGGACGCTGGAGTTCGACCCGGCGCCCCCCGTTGCGCCAGCGGACGCCTCCGGACGATGTTCGGCTTCCCGAACGACATCCGGCTCCACCCGCGGCGGCGAAACCGCCGACACTCCTTCGGCCACTTCCTCGGTCGGCCTCTCCTCGACTCGGACGGTCGGAGCCGCGAGGGCTATGATCGGCTCCGACCCCTCGGTCGCCGACGCCTCCACGGTCGGCGGGACTGGGGCTGGTCTCTTGGAAGGGCGCGAAGGGCCAGCCCCCGACGCTGGCCTCTTCCTCGCGGCGGCAAACTGACGGATTTCGGCGTCGGTCGGCCTCATCCTCGGCGGTGTCCCTGCAAAACCTACCAATGTCAAAGGCCGGACCAGGACTACCCTAAAGCCGAACAAGAAGAAAAGCTGGGGGATCGGGCGATACCTATTCGGGGGACCAGACTCAGGCCGGCGTCATAGAGAGCTTGCTCGGTAACAAGCTCCCTCTGCTTCGGGACCGACATGTCTTTGAGTCGGTGGAAGTCCTCCCGGTCGTCCACGTCGACCCGACTGTTGTCGTTGGCCTCAGTTCGGGGTACACCCCAGCGAGAAGGAAAGCCCCAAGAGGAGGAAGAGGAAACAAAGAAGAACTGGTTCTTCCATCCATGAATGGACGATGGAAGACCGGTTATGAAGGCAAGACCCTTCCGGGGGTTGAAGAGCCACCACCCTCGGGCTTTAGGGTGGGGTCGGAGCACAAAGAAGGCCCGGAAGAGGGAAACGCGGGGGTCGGTCGGCAGGAGCTGACACAACAGCGCGAAAGAAATGATTAGCCGGACAGAGTTCGGCGCCAGTTGCGCCGGACAGAGTCCGTAGTAATCAAGCAGATTCCGGACGAACTCCAGAATCGGAAGTCGAAGACCCGCACGAAGGTCCTCAACATACAGCGCCAGGTCGCCGGGCGGAGGGTTGTTGACCCGACCGCCGGCCCCTGGAGCAGAGAGCCGAAACTGCTCCGGGATGCGATAGTGCTCCCAAAGCTGATCGACGTTCGGCCCCGAAAGCGAGGAGGCCTCATCTTCCGGAGCCGATCGGGTGTTGTCGGTCGGATTCCCCGACCGAGCTCCCTGAGTCGGTTTCCTGGTCATTGTGCAGGGACCGAAAGAAGAGAAAGAAGAAAAGAAAGGAAGAAGGGGAAGGAGGACCACGAACCCGATGGACCCTCCGGAAGTAGAGAAGAGCTCTGCCCGCGACGACAGAGAAATCGCCCGGACAGAGTTTCCCCAGCAAATGGCAAATGTGGGTCAGGGTCCGGGAGGTCCTATATATATAGGGCCGACCGACAGCCGAGATGCTCCCGCGCCGACCAAAGTCCTCCAGATGCGCGACACGTGGCGCCCGCCGGTTGGCTGAGGATTCGGCGCGCTTCGCCCCGGGACGCCCGCACCGCCCTTATTAAATGCCGGAGCGGACGCCGGCCAACCACCATGACACGCGGCGCGCAGGGGTTGGCTCCGCTGTCGGCCGCCCGCGCCGGTCCGCATCCCCGATGGGACGCCTCACCCGCGATCGGCGCCGAATATCCGATCGACTGACGCCGTATCGTCCGGCGCCCGATCTTCTGACACTGACGTGACGACGACAAGGCATGGCGTCTGACACCTGACGCCGGCGCGACTTCTGGCATCGACTAGACGTTCGGATCACTTGGGATTCGTGAGATGTCTGACAACGGATCAGCCGGCGGTACGGTCGGATCTGCACATGCGACAAATCCACTCCCAGTCGCCCGGCCTTGCTACCCGAATGAAGGCATCGGCCAGCTCTCCACCCGACTTAGGAGTGGAGGGGGGCAACTGTTGGGGGATACCGACCGACCGACCGACCGACTATCGGAGGGCCCGACCGGCTGGCGGCCCGACCGACCGACCGACTATCGGAGGGCCCGACCGGCTGGCGGCCCGACCACCGACCGACCGACCGACTATCGGAGGGCCCGACCAGCTGGCGGCCCGACCGACTAACCGACGGCCCGACGAACGACTCTGACTGGCCGATCGTAAGTCGGGCGACAGGCCAACGGACGCCATCAGCGGCTAACCGCGGTCATTCCACGGTACATTCCCGACCGACTGAACCCAGAGGTCCGGTAGCCGACCCACTTGAAGCTCGCCGACCGACGGAGGAGTCCGACGCCACTCTGCTGGCCACCGACCTTGGGTCGGCCGACTCCACCAACCGCCGTACGGCCGCCAGACGTTGTCAGCTCTGACACGGACATGCGGCACAGTTACCTAGGGGCATTGTCCCGCCGAGAGTCGGGTCAACCCTGGTGATTAGACGGCTACACGGCGACATGACGTTTTCACGGCGGCTCTGACAGCCTACAGTGAGTTGACAGTTCCTCACTTGTCCGCGCCATTAATGATGGCGCCATGCCACGCTCCACTATATATACCGGGGAAGGCAACAGTGCAAGGGATCGATCCGCCCGTCTCTCCCACATACGCAGGCTCGCTCCTCTCTCTTCCTCTCCCTCTCTCCTTCTCAGAGCTCTCTGTCTGCATTTCATTGTTGCCCAGTCACCTCTCTGACTTGACCGTCGGAGGGTCCCCGCCGGAGCCGCCTCCGGTCAGTGCGGACTTCCTTTTGCAGGTGCACGCTTCCCGGCGATCGGGCGACGAGGCGATTGGCCGCAACAATCCCTTTATTTATTTATCCTTAGCTCTGAGCTGCTTACTCCTTATCTTCACGGTGCTATTTAGCTCAAACTGCTTCAAGCTTATAAAACTAGACCGCAGAGTCCTGTAATTTCTCATATTTTATTTACTTATAACTGCCTTTTAACTGCTTGAGCTATCACCCGTGATGCTTTAATGTTGAAGTCTATTCTTGATGTTTATTGTGATATTTTTGGATAAGTTATCAATTATACTAAATCTTATATTATCTTTACTCCTACTGTGGATTCTTTTATTAAGGAGTAGATTTTGCACATCTTTTAAGTGCCTATTAAAAGAGGGGTCTAGAATTATTTGGGCGTACCTCTATCATCTGCTTTTTTACTTGCTATTGACTTTAATTTTCTTATGGCAAAATTGGATAGAAGGCTCTTTCATTTGTTGGTAGAGCAACCCTTCTGCAATCAGTTCTTTGTTCTATGCCTCTCTACACCATGCATTCAATCCACTTACCCGTCTCTCTTATCAATGCTATGGAAGAAGAGTTCCGTGTCTTCTTATGGGATCATTCTTCTAGCCAACGGAGTCTTCACATGCTTGCGTGGACTAAAATCTGTGAGCCAAAAAATCATGATGGTCTTGGCCTCCAGACTTTAAGAAATAGGCAGCTGGCTTTGATGGAAAGAATTGCTATAAACCTTGTCCTTAACCCCACTTCGCTTTCGGCTCAGCTGGTTCAAGCCAAATATAATTTTAAAGGCACTTGGACAGGATATCATAAACCTCGTGAATGTTCAGCTATCTAGAACAAAATTAGTAGAGTTAGTTCTCAGTTTCAGAATTTTCTTGTTTGGATGATTGGCACTGATACTTCCATCAATGCCTATTATGATCCTTGGATTTCTAATATCCCATTATCTCGATGGTCCACCTACTTCAATTCAGATATTGATTTGGCTTCTTTTATAGTTGCTGACTTTATTACTTCAGATAGTCAATGGAATTTACAACTTCTTAGCTCATTTCTAATGCTAATTTAATGCTTGCTATTATCAAGATTCGTGTTCCATTACATCCATGGCCAGATAAACTCTGCTAGGCTGAAACTAGTGTTGCTAGTATTCCTGCATCTGATATTATATCAGCTCTCCCGTTCACCGATCAGGAGTTTCATTCGCCTCAATGTAAGTGGATTTAGAATCTTCCAATTCTTTTGAGGGTCAAATATTTCCTCTGAAAGATCATGTGGAATTGTTTGCCTTGTAAATATCTTTTAAATCAAAGAGGCATCTTACCTGATTCTTCAGTTTTTTGTGATATATGTGCCAATACTGTAGAACATTTGGAGCATACTATTATGACTTGTTCTTTTACTAAACAATGTTGGACATACTTGGCTATGAATTATGAGCTTATTTCCCCGCCTACTTCTTTGCTAGCATTTCTTGAATTGTTCATAAATGCTCAAGTAAAGAATAGGTTTAAAGTAATGATAAGTATCATGGTATGGCTAATTTGATGCTCTCATAATGCTAGGATTTGTTCAAAAATTTGGAGATAAAGAATTCTATATTTATGGTGACTCTCTTACTATCGTTGGATGGCTAACACATCCATCCTCCTGTAAAATGGCTAACCTCCCCACTTTTAAAGATGCTCTGAATATCATAAATATGTTATCCAATTGCATTATTTCACACATTTATCATGATCATAGTCAAGCTGCAGATTGGCTCTCCAAACAAGCTCTTTTAGGCACCTACTTCTTTTTCTTGGGAGATAATTTGTCTTCTCAGTTTGCTTTAATTCTGCAACATGATAGAATGCACTTTGTGGATGTAAGTAGTGTTGGTTACATCTCATAGTAGCCTTTTAAATTCGCATAATGTCACTTATGCTATTTTTCACTTGTTCTGGTTCTCTCTCTTGGTCTTCTATATTCACAAGTTCAGAATGCACTCCTCAGTATCTTTTCTAGATCAACTATATTATTCTTTTAGGCTAATTGGAAATAAGCAAGCAAGATGCAGTATCATAATTTGGTCTCAGGATATCTTAAATTGCCTAATATTATTTATTTGCTAGTGGTATCATAATGCTTTACTTATTTTTAAGTCACAAATGAAAGAAGAATCTGTCAGAAGAGATGTATGACTCTACAAGTTTTATGGACTCATTTTGAAACCTACAATAGTACTGTATTACTTGATACTCTGTTCACTACTTCTTCCTTGCTGTCTAACAACTATGGTTTTGGACATCTTTTCAGTTGCAGAGTTCTGAAATTACCATAACATGGGGTGTTATTCTGTAACATAACCAATGCTACATTTATCTATAAAGGTTTAAAAGTCACTTGATTCTGTTCTTCAGTCCATTTTTTTGAAGCGTAGGGTGATTATGCAAACACAACAGCTTCAATTTGTCACTAATGTATTTCACTTCATGCTGGTTCATATCTATTGCTTCATCGTTCCACACATTCAGATTGCAATCCTGTGGTTCCATAAGCTTCATCCTATGGCACAATTGTTTCTGTTTAAATATGTCCTATAATCATGGGTCTTTTTATGTTGTTGGTACAAGTAAGTATATTATTTTGCTTTCTATAAGATCTGGCCACTTATTGTCAATTCGGAATTTTGGGTCTTGCACTCTTGCTGCTCCTATTTGGCTGATTTTTGCTTTCATGCTACTCATATCTTATCCAAATAGCTACTTTGTGTGGGTTTTGTGTAGAGATTTATGTATTTTATCTGGTTGTCTACTCTTTTGTTTCTCCTGTATTAATGCTTTTGTACTAAGGGCTGAGCCTTTTTATGGTTCTTGTTACTTATTTCCGGACTCAATTTATACTTTTGGTCTTGAACTGCGATGGTGAATAAAGTTTTCTCTCTTTACCACCCAAAAAAAAAAAGAGGGGGGGGGGGTGGTGGGGGGGCAATGGCTAGGATATTCCTTGTCAGATATATTGAGATTGGATGCTTCACCTATTCGTTCATGGCATCCCTTTTCACATACGTCGAGATGTCAAACTCGAGTCCAACCGTAGGCTCACACCATGAGGCCCAATCCGCGCGAGTTTCCGACACGATCACTGTCCATCCGGGGAATAAAGTACCACGAGAATAGCAGCATATCTGGAGTGTCACAGATACGGTAGCCCAGCTTTGATTAAATTAAGTACGGAATACTGAGGAGAGTGAATTAATTAAAAGGCAAACAAGGGAACATCCCATGAGATGCCTTGTGCGCTCCAGCCTTCCAACTTGCCACCCAACCAACGCAGGGATCATGATTCCAACTCTTTTAAGACCCAGATCAGTACGCGATCATTATAAGTCGCTGGCCATGCGCTTTGGGCGCGAGAAGCACATGGTCCCACCTGTGGGTTCCTCCTAACCGCCTGTGGGTTTCTCCTAACCGTTAAGATCGCAACCAGCTGTGTTTTGTTATAGATTATCTGAGAGTCTTAAGTATCATCATAAAGGAGGGGAAGAAGAAAAAGGAGTCACACTTGTATAATCCGAGCTTTCATATGCCGTATTCTATGTCCGTTTGATGTTATATTCCTTTCTTTTTGATCTCAGTTTTAAATAAAAGATTCAAAGATAAATGGACTTTTCCGTATAGGATAATGTAGGAGTCTTGTATTTAGTTTTCGAGCTCTTGCTTTTGGATGGACGCTCTCGGATCTCCGCCATGTAAGCTCATCAGGTTGCCATTTGGGAAGGCCTCTAAAATGCACAATATATCGAGTCGATACCTGGTTAAAATATCTTTGCAGCCTGCCAAGCAAAGTAGGTGTAGGCTCAAACTTTGGCCTAATTGAATATTTTTAGACCATTGCAATAGAATTTAAGAAAAATTTTTTATGCACCGTGGATGGTATAGAAAATCCGATATCAAACTTGATGTGATTGATCTATGTAGTCATCATTTTTCAATACATATTTAATATTCGTAGTTCCATCTTTTCGTTTAAAAATTTTACATTACAAGAATATCTCTGCTATTTGAAAAAAATTATGACATCCTTTGACATATTATGACATCCTGCATCAAATTATGATTTTCTGCATACATGATGTAATAGTATGATCCAGGATGTCATAATATGATTCAAGATGTTATAATACAGAATGGATATTTTTGTCCAACTATTTTTCAATGCGCATTTAATACTTATAGTTTTATTTTTTCGTTTGAAAATTTAGAATGATAAAAATGCTCATGCTCGTTAAAAAAAATTATAATATTTTATGGTATATTATAACATTCTGCATTAAAATTATGATTTTCTGCATGTAGTATGTCATAATATAGTTATAAGATGTCACTATTTTTTTTAAAGAACAAAAATATTTTCGTCATTTAAAATTTTTAAATGAAAAAATAGAATTGCAGGCATTAAATGCATTGTAAAGTAATAGTCATGTGAACCAATCCACATAAAATAATGTACTCCATATTGAATTTTCTACACCATCTACGGTGCACAAAAAATTCCCTTAGAATTTAAAGAATATGGGCTGGTTATATGTTGCTTATCATGGAATGAATGTTAATGGGTCCAGGATATAGCATGGACCTTCAAGTTTTGCACCTTTCCAATCACTTGCTTTTGTTTATACGAAGATAAACTTGCTCATATCCTGGACCTTCAAGTTTTGCACCTTTCCAAACACTTGCTTTTGTTTATAAGAAGATAAACTTGCTCCCTTGCATGCAATGAGTTTCACATATAACTGCCCAACCAACAATATTATCTACATCTTTGTGATAGATGGGATTGAAACAATATTAATACTTGGTCAAATACTTATAAGCAAACTACGGATTCAAATGCATACAAGAGCTAAAAACAACACACCGTTAACAAAAAGGACAAAGGCTTCTTATCCAAATGTCACGCTCCGAACCCAACACCCGGGTCGGATACGTGATGGCCGCACACTCCTTAGAGCAAGCCCTAAAGAATATGCAAGGCCAAAATAAATCATTACAATCTTATCAACCATAATATTTAATTTCAACAGTAATTCATAAAACTTGCATAATAACAATTAACATTCCTCCAATTCTCTGATCAGATACTATGACACTCTATTTATCCTTCTGCTCACCCGTAAATCCAAGCCATAGCCAATCTAAGTCATCCTGCAACTCTGAGAAGAAAAAGAAAGATGAAGGGGTGTGAGCTTTACAGCCCAGTAAGAATTCCCATATCACACTGATATAGTAATATAGTCTGAAAATAAGGATAAGCAATAAAATATAAAATCTCATGTTCAATGTCCAGAATAATGCAAACATTCATAAATTTTCTGTCTTGTCAAAATAGATGCATCATCATATGTTAACCGGTGAAACACTTTTGTTCAACAATTGTTTCATATCTTATCTTTCATTTCTCCTTTCATAATCATATGATTTTTAACCTTTTCTTGCTGGCTCTGGACTATCCAAGTCTATACCTCAGTCATCATCCGGATCGAATCCACTTAAAAAGTCTTTCAAGACTGTCCCAGGATGAGCTCCTGACCGGCTGTCCCACGTACCAAAGCCCGTGAGAGGCTGTCCCAGGCATAAGCTCCTGGCGGGCTGTCCCAGGCATGAGCTCCTGGCCGGCTGATCCACCTGTAAGCCAGTGGGGGCTGTCCCAGGCATAAGCTCCTGGCGGGCTGTCCCAGGCATAAGCTCCTGGCCGGCTGTTCCACATGACAAGGCTAGTCCATACCATATATCTCTTTCTTTTCATTTAATCATTATGTGTTGCTTTCATCAATCAATTCTGTCTTGCATTATGATCAATTCAGATATGTCATATCCATATAATCATGCCATCAATCTCTGATACATATATATTGACATAACATACTCATGCTCAAAATCAAATAACAGTATCTCAGGTATAATAAATTCATCAATCTTAAATCCGACGATGCAAAACCAACGATGCAAGACCAACAGCAAAATAGCATATATATAATAGTGATCATGTACAGAGATTCTTACCTTTACCGGTGACTGATCCAAACACAGAAATCGATGTTCTTCTTTGATTTATGAATTTCTTTAACAAAATATTCCACTCGATATCATATGCAGACAATCATCTCTTCATAACCCTGATCAATATAAAGATCACATATATGGAGAAAATTATCGATAATCGACCTGATAACACAAATCTAGGATCTCTCTTAGGATTAACCAAAATTAGGATTTACCTAAGTATCTGGATCCTCCACTGATCCATAAGACTTCTAGAGAGAGAAAATCCATGAAGAGAGAGAAAATTCTAGAGAGAGAAAGTAGAGAGAGAAAGTGAAGAGAGAAACTGGAGAGAGAAACTTTCGTATCCTTCCGATGAGGCATTCATGATCGAGATCATCAGAGGTCCTATCAGGGTAACTCAATATGAATCAAGTGTTACAAATTTCGAATAGGATCGAACTGGGATCAGATCTACTGCACGAATTTCGGAGCAACCTCAGATCATCTTATTTTCATCTTCAAGTTTATTCTAGGATTCATGATGCAATCAGAGAGAAAGAAAAGATCCTAGAGAGACAAAATCCGTAAAGAGAGAGAAAAGTCTAGAGAGAGAATCTAGAGAGAGAAAATATAGAGAGAGAAGGTAGAGAGAGGAGAGAGAAAAGAGAGAGAAAGAAGAGAGAAAGGAGAGAGAGGAAAATTCTCTCCTTCTTCTTCTTTTTATTTTATTTTATTTTATTTTTATTTTTATTTTTCTCTTTCTCTTTTTCTTTTTTTTTTTCTTTTCTTTTTCTTTTTCCTTTTTCTTTTCTTTTTCTTTTTCCTTTTTCTTTTCTTTTTCTTTTCTTCTTCTTCTTCCTTTCTTCTTTTCTTCCCGCGGCCTCCCTTGGCTGAAACAGGGGAGGACCGTGAGGTCCCACCCCGGTGGCTCGGGCTCCGATGGCTTGGCCGGAGATCCGGCAACAGGTGGAGGCGGCGGTGAGCAATGGACGGCCGGCGGCAAGGTTCGGCCGGCAAAAATCAAAAAGAGATCGGAAAAACAGGGGATTTCTTGTTCATGGATTTTTCGGCGAAGACGGTGGCCGACGGCGAGGCTTTGGGCCAGGGGAGAAAGGGAAGAGGGAGAGGAAGAAGGGGAGGGGCTTACCTCGAGCTCCGGCAGCCGAGAAGAACTCCGACAATCTTTTTCTTTTCCATCTAAGAACCCGCGGATCCTTTTGAAAAAAAATCCCTCAATCTCTCAAAATCCCGTGATAAAAACCTAAAGGAAGGGGAAAGGGGATTTTATAGAGGAGGAATCCGGTTTTTACTCGGATTCCCCACTCCTTTTCACGGTGGGAAGAAGACTCTCAACGGGAGTCTTCTTCCTCCCGATTCCTCTGTTTTTTTTTTTTTTTTCTGGGTCGTTACATTCTCCCCTCCTTAAAATAATTTCGTCCTCGAAATTAGGTTATGTCGTTTGAGATATCTATTTCAAAGTATACATTCTTCATGTCATTCTCAAGCTTACAATAATGTCTTTTATTTCTCATGATCTTGTTATAACAAAATTATTTAAAATTTCAAACTCATCCCTTCTTATTGATTTCTCAACTTTTTGAAGAACTGTAACATTTTAAACTTGTATTAATATACCACCGTTATTTGTCTAATACATTTCACTCGAAATTCATAATTATCTCATACTACCCCTGATAAATAAAGATCAAACATCGAGCACTCTTTACCATCATCGATTTCTTTCTTCACTTGACCTTCTAACAAATTTTATATGTAGACTCTCATCTTAAGAAAAATCTCAATCTTCTATATCAGTTCGAGTAACAATATTAAATTTTTAAAAAAAATATGAGATCTATGTCAGGACATTCTAAATTTGAACTAATATCAGAACTATCAAGCTATTAATAAACTTGAGATATCTAAAATTTTTTTGGCATTATCTATAATGAAACAACCTACTAACAAAAATTATCCGACTATGATCAGATTAAAAATTATTCTTTATTAACAACTAATGTATTCCATAATATCTTCAGAATCAAAGAATTAATATTTCTAATCAATTTAACCCACCATGCTTTTGCTGCGCACTTTGATCTTAATTTATCAATTTATATAATTATATCAAAGATAAAAATATCTTTATATGTTAGATCAATCCAGAATAGATCCAACCTTCAAATTTCATATAAGACTTAGGGCAAAATTTTAAGTTTCTTCATCTTTACTACCTTTGGGCATAGCATATAAAAATTAAATCTTGATCTACTTCCTATATTTGAAATTATTGTATAAGTTTCATCACTCTTCAAGAATCCAACATATCTAGAATCAATTGGAGTTAACCTTAGATTTACCTTACAATCATTTAGATATATATATATATATTTTTTTTCAAACCAATCTTTAATGATCAAAATCTTAAACTCTAATATTATCAATCATACTTTAGTGATTATAATCCCAAAATTTTGATATCACTTATATGACAATCCCTAGTGACCTTAAACTTGGCTCTAGTACTATTCTGTCATATCCTAATCACTTATATCATTGTCTTCAAATGAACGTAACCTAAGCTCTAAGCTCAGATGCCACTCTGTCACATCCTACTGATCTTACATAAAGTTTTAATATCTCTTCATAATCTCTAGTGATCTTAAACCTAAGCTTTGATATTATTCTATCACATCCAAATCATTTATATTGTAATCTCCAATGATCATAACCTAAGCTCTGATATTACTCTGTAATATTCTAATCACTCATATCATAATCCCTAACGATCATATCCTATGCTCTGATACCATTCTGTCACGCCCCGAACCCAACACCCGGGTCGGATACGTGATGGCCGCACACTCCTTAGAGCAAGCCCTAAAGAATATGCAAGGCCAAAATAAATCATTACAATCTTATCAACCATAATATTTAATTTCAACAGTAATTCATAAAACTTGCATAATAACAATTAACATTCCTCCAATTCTCTGATCAGATACTATGACACTCTATTTATCCTTCTGCTCACCCGTAAATCCAAGCCATAGCCAATCTAAGTCATCCTGCAACTCTGAGAAGAAAAAGAAAGATGAAGGGGTGTGAGCTTTACAGCCCAGTAAGAATTCCCATATCACACTGATATAGTAATATAGTCTGAAAATAAGGATAAGCAATAAAATATAAAATCTCATGTTCAATGTCCAGAATAATGCAAACATTCATAAATTTTCTGTCTTGTCAAAATAGATGCATCATCATATGTTAACCGGTGAAACACTTTTGTTCAACAATTGTTTCATATCTTATCTTTCATTTCTCCTTTCATAATCATATGATTTTTAACCTTTTCTTGCTGGCTCTGGACTATCCAAGTCTATACCTCAGTCATCATCCTGATCGAATCCACTTAAAAAGTCTTTCAAGACTGTCCCAGGATGAGCTCCTGGCCGGCTGTCCCACGTACCAAAGCCCGTGAGAGGCTGTCCCAGGCATAAGCTCCTGGCGGGCTGTCCCAGGCATGAGCTCCTGGCCGGCTGATCCACCTGTAAGCCAGTGGGGGCTGTCCCAGGCATAAGCTCCTGGCGGGCTGTCCCAGGCATAAGCTCCTGGCCGGCTGTTCCACATGACAAGGCTAGTCCATACCATATATCTCTTTCTTTTCATTTAATCATTATGTGTTGCTTTCATCAATCAATTCTGTCTTGCATTATGATCAATTCAGATATGTCATATCCATATAATCATGCCATCAATCTCTGATACATATATATTGACATAACATACTCATGCTCAAAATCAAATAACAGTATCTCAGGTATAATAAATTCATCAATCTTAAATCCGACGATGCAAAACCAACGATGCAAGACCAACAGCAAAATAGCATATATATAATAGTGATCATGTACAGAGATTCTTACCTTTACCGGTGACTGATCCAAACACAGAAATCGATGTTCTTCTTTGATTTATGAATTTCTTTAACAAAATATTCCACTCGATATCATATGCAGACAATCATCTCTTCATAACCCTGATCAATATAAAGATCACATATATGGAGAAAATTATCGATAATCGACCTGATAACACAAATCTAGGATCTCTCTTAGGATTAACCAAAATTAGGATTTACCTAAGTATCTGGATCCTCCACTGATCCATAAGACTTCTAGAGAGAGAAAATCCATGAAGAGAGAGAAAATTCTAGAGAGAGAAAGTAGAGAGAGAAAGTGAAGAGAGAAACTGGAGAGAGAAACTTTCGTATCCTTCCGATGAGGCATTCATGATCGAGATCATCAGAGGTCCTATCAGGGTAACTCAATATGAATCAAGTGTTACAAATTTCGAATAGGATCGAACTGGGATCAGATCTACTGCACGAATTTCGGAGCAACCTCAGATCATCTTATTTTCATCTTCAAGTTTATTCTAGGATTCATGATGCAATCAGAGAGAAAGAAAAGATCCTAGAGAGACAAAATCCGTAAAGAGAGAGAAAAGTCTAGAGAGAGAATCTAGAGAGAGAAAATGTAGAGAGAGAAGGTAGAGAGAGGAGAGAGAAAAGAGAGAGAAAGAAGAGAGAAAGGAGAGAGAGGAAAATTCTCTCCTTCTTCTTCTTTTTTATTTTATTTTATTTTATTTTTATTTTTATTTTTCTCTTTCTCTTTTTATTTTTTTTTTTTCTTTTCTTTTTCTTTTTCCTTTTTCTTTTCTTTTTCTTTTTCCTTTTTCTTTTCTTTTTCTTTTCTTCTTCTTCTTCCTTTCTTCTTTTCTTCCCGCGGCCTCCCTTGGCTGAAACAGGGGAGGACCGTGAGGTCCCACCCCGGTGGCTCGGGCTCCGACGGCTTGGCCGGAGATCCGGCAACAGGTGGAGGCGGCGGTGAGCAATGGACGGCCGGCGGCAAGGTTCGGCCGGCAAAAATCAAAAAGAGATCGGAAAAACAGGGGATTTCTTGTTCATGGATTTTTCGGCGAAGACGGTGGCCGACGGCGAGGCTTTGGGCCAGGGGAGAAAGGGAAGAGGGAGAGGAAGAAGGGGAGGGGCTTACCTCGAGCTCCGGCAGCCGAGAAGAACTCCGACAATCTTTTTCTTTTCCATCTAAGAACCCGCGGATCCTTTTGAAAAAAAATCCCTCAATCTCTCAAAATCCCGTGATAAAAACCTAAAGGAAGAGGAAAGGGGATTTTATAGAGGAGGAATTCGGTTTTTACTCGGATTCTCCACTCCTTTTCACGGTGGGAAGAAGACTCTCAACGGGAGTCTTCTTCCTCCCGATTCCTCTGTTTTTTTTTTTTTTTTTCTGGGTCGTTACACCAAAACAAAAGCTAACCATGAAAGATGCTCTAGGGCATCCATTTCATGCATACCAGGGTGTAAACGAGCTGAGTGGAGCCGAGTGCCAGGCTCGAGTTAGAAAATAAATAGGCTGGTCTCTGCCAGCGATGAAGGGGTTGTTGTTGACTGGTCGGCGTGACCGCACGGCTTTTCCCTCGTCGACCGCACGTTCCCCCGGGCCCAACCCCAGGCTGACGTGCGAAGAAAATCCAACGGCCAATATCCTCCCGATCGCATCCCATCCAACGGCCACCAATCCCTAATGCGCGTCCGTGCCAGGTAATCCACACTCTGTCCACTCCTTTTTTTATGGCTGCGCCGATGATTTCCCACAAATTTAGTGGAAGAAAATTTTGGCGTAATTTCATTCGAAATTTTCTCCACGCCGTCCAGCTCTCTATAAAAGCCATCGCCTCTCTTTCCTCTTTCGTGTCGTCATCCCTTCGGCCTTGCGAGAGAGAGAGACAGCGCTCTGTGACCTTCGCCCTTCGAAGCGGAGGCAGCGGAGAGAAATCTGTGCCTGAATCGCCTCCATTTTTCTTCGGAACAAAGGTCAGTCGATCTCTTCTCTTCTATCTCGATCTCTCCATTTGATGGAGAACATCTTCGATCTGAGAGGCTCTGTAGCTCTTTCTAGAGTTTCGTAATGGATCGCTGGAATAATGGGGAATCGGTGGCTTTTTTGGATCGAGAGATTGGAGATCGAGCTCCAATTCAAAAGGATGTTAGGTTGTCAGGACTTTCTTTAATTTTAATTATTTTCTTGGATCTGCTACCTAGATCGAGTGAACTGGAAGCAAGATCTGGAGAAATGTTGATGATCCATTGATTTGGGATGCCTTTTTGTTCGAAGATCTGGGGGATTTAGTGGTTTGTTTGACGGATCCTTGAAAGTTGTTCTTTTGTTTTTTAAATACTTTGTTTGTTGCCATGCTTTTATCTGATTTCTTTATGCATGAAGTTTTTCTTTTGAGGGACAATTTCTGCTTATTTGAGGCGGCATGCTCCCGCTATACTGTTTTGATTTGGGTGAAGTCGATCGATCTGTTGTTTCCTGTAACATGGATGTGGCTGGGTAGATGTCCTAAGACTTGCTTTTTTTGAACGCTATATTGATCGCCGCACGTTGTTACGTTCTATGATCTTTTGGTCCCAGCAGGAAATTAATTGGTGCGGAATTTTAGGTCGCCATTGAATATTAATTTGAAATATTTGACATTTAACATCAGAATAAGATCAGCATTTCTTGTTTCCAACAGAAATTTGCTTATAAATGTCTAAATGTGTTTTCAACTAATGTTTACAAGTGCTTGTAGCAAAAGACGAGTTTTTTATGTTTCAATTTACCAATGAAATAGAAGGTTTATATCCATCCCTGACAATGGTATTTGCGCAATGCTTGTTTAGCAGATATTTAGAAGATGGCTGATGCCGAGGATATCCAGCCTCTTGTCTGTGACAATGGCACTGGAATGGTCAAGGTCAGGCAATTAGTCCCATCTCTATATTATTCCCATAGGATTGTTATCAACTGCCTGGGTACATAGCCATGTATATTATTCATCCTGCAGGCTGGTTTTGCTGGAGATGATGCACCCAGGGCAGTTTTTCCTAGCATTGTAGGCCGACCTCGGCACACTGGTGTTATGGTTGGAATGGGCCAGAAAGATGCCTATGTAGGTGATGAGGCCCAGTCCAAAAGAGGTATTCTCACCTTGAAGTACCCGATCGAGCACGGCATTGTTAGCAACTGGGATGACATGGAGAAGATCTGGCATCACACCTTCTACAATGAGCTCCGTGTTGCCCCTGAGGAGCACCCTGTGCTGCTCACTGAAGCTCCTCTCAACCCCAAGGCAAACAGAGAGAAAATGACCCAGATAATGTTTGAAACCTTCAATGTGCCTGCCATGTATGTGGCTATCCAGGCTGTTCTCTCCCTCTATGCCAGTGGCCGTACAACTGGTAAGCGTAGTTGGTCATGAGTGAATTATTCTGCCTCGAATGTCCTTATCTATCTGAGTTAATTAAACTCTTATGCTTTCAGGTATTGTGCTGGATTCTGGTGATGGTGTGAGTCACACTGTCCCAATTTATGAAGGATATGCCCTCCCACATGCCATCCTTCGTTTGGATCTGGCTGGTCGTGATCTCACTGATGCCTTGATGAAGATCCTTACTGAGAGAGGTTATTCCTTCACTACCACTGCAGAACGGGAAATTGTCAGGGACATGAAGGAGAAGCTTGCCTATGTTGCCCTTGACTATGAGCAAGAGCTGGAGACAGCTAAGAGCAGCTCCTCTGTGGAAAAGAGTTATGAACTGCCTGATGGGCAGGTGATTACTATTGGTGCAGAGAGATTCAGGTGCCCAGAGGTTCTCTTCCAGCCATCCTTGATTGGTATGGAAGCTGCCGGAATCCATGAGACCACTTACAACTCCATCATGAAGTGTGATGTGGATATCAGAAAGGATCTGTATGGCAACATTGTTCTCAGTGGTGGTTCAACAATGTTCCCTGGCATTGCTGATCGTATGAGCAAGGAAATCACAGCCCTTGCCCCAAGTAGCATGAAGATTAAGGTGGTTGCCCCACCTGAGAGGAAGTACAGTGTCTGGATTGGAGGTTCTATCCTTGCTTCTCTTAGCACTTTCCAGCAGGTAAATACCGATACCTTCCCCACATGGGACTTCTCCGTTGTTATAAAGCAACCGAATTACCATTTCATCAGATGTCTGTGTCCTTTTTATCTATATTTTTTCCTTTGCATATTAAAATTGTCATGCATATCTGTTTCCAACTTATGTTACACTAATTTGTCTGTTCATTATGGATCAACAGATGTGGATATCCAAGGGAGAATATGATGAATCTGGTCCTTCAATTGTTCACCGGAAATGCTTCTAAATTTTCAGGGTTGGCTGGTTGTCTCCTCTCTTCGGACGGTTTTTGAGTTTGAGTCATGTAAACTTTTCTAGTTGTGATTGTTGTGTCTTTCTCGTGTCTTTCTCGAGGGTCTTTTAAATTTGCTTCGGTCATGTGTACTTTTGACACCATCAATATATTCAGTGGATGCTATAAGATCACGACTTCATTCTCATTTTGTTGCAGCCATGTAGGATGCTGTGGTTTGATAGTACTAGCAGAGTATTTAATTACTGGACTTGGTTTTTGGTTTTTAGATGTAGCAGCTTGTTGTACCCTTCAATTTGATTTTGCTTGCATGTTAATATATTGTATGCTGAAATTTGGTGCTTTCAGCTTTGAGGCAGTGAATTTATATTTTACACCTAGAAATATATTTGTGATAGCTTGTATAAGTTGTACATGAAGGGCAAGATATATGTTGATTGAACCCTATTTTTGCCAATGATCCTGTCTGGAACATGTTTGCCTACCCTACTTGAAGGTGTTATTCATGAATTTCGGATAGATTGGAATGTTGATCATTAACATAACAGTTGGTGTTTTGAAATAACCGTGGAATGTCCATGATGTAGCGTATTGCAACTGTTGCATTAGGATGTGGCAGGCGGTGTTTTTGCTCCCTTGCCCATCTGATCTAGTGAATGAAAAATGTCTTTTGCCGTAGAGGGACCATTTGGCAGCACATCTTTGGTAATGAAAGGTATGGTTTGCTTGGTCTAAAATTGCGGGACCACAAGGGCGTCATCCATTTGGCAGTACATCTTTGATAAGCGGTGGCATGGATTGCTTAGTCTAGAATCATGGACCACAAGGGCATCATCCATTTGGCAGCACATCTTTGATAAGCGATGGCATGGATTGCTTAGCCTGGTATTCTTTGTTTGGGAATCCATTTGATTGCTCTATGTGGGGTCATGTTGTGACTGCTTTCAAGCAAGGAGAACGTTGTGTACTCTTCAGCGGACCGTAACCCGGCTTTCTTGAACCACTACTATGCCAGTGGCAAAACAGATATTAAAGACTTTGATGAACCACCCATACCCTGCATGGCGTACGAAAACCGGCGGTACCCTTCAAATGATATGCAGTGGCGACAACAAGTTTTTCTATTCCCTACGGTTCTGGACGCATGTGGAACGATCAAGAAAATGCTTGCCGTGGTATTCATGATGCTTATTTGAGATGCAAGCACGTGCCAGAAGCACGTGACATCATCAGGCATCACCTGAGGCTTAGAGATAAAAAGGTAATCTTAGTTTTGGCAACGTGGAAGGCTTAGATACAATCCGAACCTCCACCATACCTAATTGTCGGCAAATAATGCCCCTTCTGGATTGGGATTTGGGAGTTGGGTCACAAGTCTGAATCTGAAAAAACAGAACCATCCAAAGTCGCAGCTTGCGGTTCATCTTTCACCACCGGCCTTCCAAATCATCCACTCTGCCGTTGCGGGTCGGCTTGTCTTTTGCTTCAAGAATTCATCCTGGGGTGTGAAACCCATCATCTGGTCTTTGACCTACTCATTTGGTACAGGGCCGGCCCTAAGGTGGGTTGAATTGGGCAACCGTTCTAGGCCCTAATTTTTTTAATTTTTGAATAAATAGATCCATTAATTATCTCAAACATTTTTTTTTTTTTGGGAGGGATAAGCCAAACGCCTTTTTCTCTTCGGGCTTCTCATTCTCCCAATTTATCTCAAACCACCATGGTACCAGCACATCTCGGGCTCCCAGCAAACAGTTTTTCCTCTTCTCAATAGTCAACACTAATCTTTTTTATCCCAAATTTCATTCTCTAATTCTTTATTATCTTTTGATCCCAAACATCCAAACCCAATCTCTCTTATTTCTTGATATTTCTCACACTCTCTCTCATTCTTTCTTTCTTGTTTGATCTCTCTTGAGACTCGATTTTTTTTTATCGTATACAAATAATCGAATCTCACTTATGGTAAATTATCTTCTTTAAATCTAAGATCTTCTCATTTCTACATTTTCTAAGTCATTCTCATTGAATTTTTTATTCTCTTATGTGAACATCATAGATTTATCTTCTATCTGAATAAGTTTTTTTTATTTTATTTTGAAGTGAAAATTTTGTTAAAAATAGTTGAGAAAAAAAAAATCTAAAGGAAGAATGGATTTCTACGTTTTTTTTTTTTATATCTTTTTTTGGTCTATTTTAGAGTATTTGAATTTTTGACTTATGCACATTTTTATTGTTCAAGAGTTGGAGTCTTTGAATATTTTGGGTAGGAACCTAACTTTGGTTCTAAAGGAGTTTGTTAATATTTATGGTTATAAAGAGAATATTATTTGCATAATTATTTTTAAAGTGATTGATTAATTATCATATTTTATTTTTCAGATTTAAATTTTTATTACGATTACAGTAACTCAAACTCAAATTTTATTCCATCAAAAAGGTCCTCAAGCAAGTTCTATTATTCTATCAAAAGGCTTTAAATCAGATTCTATTGTTCCAAACTTCAGATTTATTGATTACTAATTTTATCTAATATTTATTATTTTATTTATGAAAATGATGCCTAGAAAATATTCTTTGGGTCATGAAAAATTTAAGAAAAAAAGAAAACAAGAACAATTGACTCAATCGTTAAAAAGAGATTTTGATAAATTTATTATAAGTAAAAAATATGATGTAGTTGAAAATTCAAATAATGTTGCTAGTGAATTTGTCAATGAAAATATAAATATTACTTGTGAATTGGATAATGATAATAATATTATTAATAATGATAATAATACTAATGATAATACTAATAGCACAGATGATCTCATTAGTGGTGATAAAAATTTAATGAATAAAAAATTAAGTGAATCCAATACTTTTGACATTTATGATCCTAGGATATGGGATAATCTTGATACAAATTTTAAAGATTTACTAGTTAAAAATGATCTCAAAAGAGATATTAATATAAAATTTTTTCTTGATCAATATAATAGAGATATCTTCTTAATACATTACAACCGAACTTTACCAAATGAAGAGCAACATGACCAAGAATGGTTAGTGTATTCAAAAGAGTTAGATGAATTATTTTATTTTTGTTGTAAGCTATTTAAATCAAATGATAATATTAGTAGAAGTCAATTAGCAAGTGATAGCTTTAGAGATTGGAAACACCTTAGTGAAAAATTTAAAACTCATGAAATTAGTAATGATCACATTTATAATATGACCACTTGGATTGATTTGCAGAATAGATTTAAAAAAAATCAAATAATTAACAAACAAATTCAAGAGCAAATTAATAAAGAAAAAAATATTAAAAAAAATACTATAAAGAATAGTAGCTGCTGTTAAATTTCTTACTCAAAGTCCTCTAGCTTTTTGTGGAATAAATGAAAAGATTTATCTAAATAGTAATGATAATTTTTATGATTAATTGAAATGATTGTGGTTTTTGATCCAATTATGTAAGAACATCTTAAATGTATTCAAAATAATGAAATTCAATATCATTATTTTAATCACACAATTCAAGATAAGTTAATAATTGTATTAGCATCTAATATAAAAATAATAATAATTAAAAAAATTAAAAAAATAAAAAAATTCTATTATATTTGATTGTATTTCAGATGCAAGTCATCAAGAATAAATATCTTTAATTATACGATGTGTGAATATTTTAAAAAGATCAATAACAATAGAATAATATTTTTTAGAATTTTTAAAAGTGGATAATATATTAGGATTAGGTCTTTTTTTAATGAATTATAATTTATGGTAGAAACTCTTAATTTAAAAATTGATGATATAAGAGGACAAAGACATGACAATGGATCTAATATAAAAAGAAAAAAATCAAAAAGTATAAAAAAAATTATTAAAAATAAATTCTAAAGTATTTTATACATCATGTGCTTGTCATAGTCTTAACTTAATATTTTGTGATATGGCTTCATCTTGCAGTAAAGCTAAATTTTTTTTCGACGTGATACAACGTATATATAATGCATTTTATGATTTTATAAAGAGATGAAAAATTTTACTTGATAATATATCTAATTTAATATTAAAACCATTGACACAAATATGTTGGAAAAGTTGTATTGAGAGTATCAAAGCAATAAGATTTCAAACTCCACAAATAAGAGAAGCTTTATATCAAATAGTTAAAATTTGTTAGGATCCAAAAACAAAGAGTGAAACTGAATCTCTAACGACACACAGGCTTGAAAATTTTAAATTTTTATTAGAAATAATTATTTGATATAATATACTATTTATTATTAATTTAATTAATAAAAATTTACAATCTAAGGCTAAGTGTATAGATGTTGCCATTGATCAGTTAAAAGAATTAGTTTTATTTTTTGAAAGATATAGAGAAATTGGCTTTATTTTTACCATGATTTCAGCTAAGAAAATTACAAATAAGATGAAAATTGATCATATATTTCGTATAAAATGTCAGGTAAAAAAAAGATAATTTGATAAAAATAATAATGTAGATATTGAACAATCATTAGAATAATCATTTAGAGTTAATTATTTTTTATATTTAGTAGATCAAGCTATCTTTTCATTAAAAAATAGGTTTGAATAATTTTAATTATATGAAAATAATTTTGAATTTTTGTTTGATTTCAAAATATTAATTTCATTGGATGAAAAAAGTTTGAAAAAATTTTATCTTAATTTTTAAAATATTTTAACAAATAATAATCATTATGGTCTCGATGGAATTGATTTATTTTCATAATTAAAAGTTCTAAAAGCGGTTATGCCAAAAGAAAAAAATACTGCTACGGATATACTTAATTACATTAATGAAATGAATTGTTATCCAAATGCATCAATTGTATATAGAGTATTATTGACCATATATGTCATTATTGTCTCCGTTGAAAAAAAATTAAAATTAAAATTATTAAAATTATATTTACGATCAATGATGTTATAAGAAAGATTAAATGATTTAACTATGCTGTCTATTGAGAAAAAATTATTATTAAATATTAATTATAAAAAAATTATAAAAATTTTTACATCACAAATGTACGTAGATTAATTTTTTAGTAATTATTAATATTTAAAATATATTAATTTTTAATAAAAAATATTTTATTAATTTTTTTATTTGGCCCCAAAACTAAAAGATGTCAGGACGGACCCTGATTTGGTAGTAGAGTGCAGTCTGATTATTGCACGCTAATTGCATGTAGAAAAGGTACGCTCGCTTGGCTCTACGCTGCAACCTGCGGGGATTGTGTTGCGTGGGGGATGCATGCCCTATGAGCTTCTTGTACCGTCTGTACCCTTATATGACTCAGCACTGTAATATTGAGGAGTGAACCTAGAAATGAGCGTCTAAAGTTCTCGATGCAAGTATGGTGGTCTGCAATGTACTGCAACCAATACCAATTCCACTCCATTGCGAAACTAAATATTACGTCCACCATGCTGAAACACCTGATTCCCCAATCTTTTACGGATCATGTTTGTTATATTCATTGATTCTTGACAGAGTTTACCAGCCCTACAGATACTAACTTGACAGCTCCACAATCAACTGACCCGCTACATTGGACAAGAAATGTGTGGGGTGCACCGACTCCTCTGCCGTATGGCTGGAGGATTGTTCGTTGAGCGCTCTACTGATCATCTCCTAATAATTAGTTTTAGTTCAGAGGGGACATGGCAGTTGGGTCTAGTGCCAGCAGTGTGGGGACAAACTTTATATCCCATTCTTTTTAGCTAATTGAACCAAATCGATTGTAATTCTATAAAATTCAGGTGAGATTCCTTTTTTAGTTAGCAGAGAAACACACTTTATCAAGATAACTATAATTACTGAAAATAATCATGAAAGAGCTACAATCATATATCAATTTTATCTTCGAGCAATTTTTTTTTCTTAAGTTGTGGGATATTTTTGATCAAAACCTTACTATAATTTTTTTAAAAAAATATTTAACTTTCGCCAACTCATCTCAAAATTCGAACATCGTTGCAGGCTTTGTACACCGTATCTAACAAACTTTTTAGGAACAATTGCATTGTTATAATACTCTTCACGAACTTATATGCCAATTGGCACATCAAAAATAGACATTGGATAAGAATGTTATGGCCATCGAAATTTGAAGCTTGCAATTGAGTCATGGATGTGGTATATACAACCCCAAAATGTTGTTGGATCCCATTTGGGACAGAGATACTATTTGGATGGCTAAGGTTGGGTTGAGAGTAAATTCTGATTCATCCAGCATTTATATTCCAACTCTAATTCATCTTGATTGGAATTTGTCTAACCTAACCCAATACTAAGTAAAATCGAACTTAATTAGAGTGGTCGAATTGAGTTGAGCAGTGTTAGACCATTTTAATTTGGTTACATTAGGTTGAACAATGAACTTAATATAGGAAAAAAAATATTTGAAATGATTTTGTTATATCAATAGTTGATGGTTGAGGTCTTAATTAATTATTAATTCTAATGACATGTTTTTATATAATTTAATAAGGCTAAGAATATGATTATATATATATAGAGAATATTTATTAATTTATTGGGTTGAGCTATGGTAATGCTAGCTAGATTCGAGTGTTAGGTTGAAGGTTAACCCGACCCAACTTATTAATAGCCGAGAATTTTGAGCCCCAACCCAACTCACATTTATAAAATCTCAACCCACCCTATCCAATGAATCTGTTAGGTAGGCAAGTTTTAGTTGAGCCCAAACAAAATTGCACCCTTAATCATTAGTTATCAGATTGATCCATGATAACCTTAATGATCCTCTTGAATCAACTAAATGAAAGAAATTAAACCTATATCTCTTGTGCCAACCCGAAAAAAAAAAAAAAAAACTCAGGCAATTGGCATTTTTGAAATTCTCAATTTTTTTTTTCAAATTCTCAAGGCTTAACTTAAAACAAATATTTTTTTAACAATAGATCTCAATAGCTTGTGAGGATGTGGCTATAAGGGTATGTTTAGAAAAGACATTAAGTGTGGTCTTGCAGCAGCAATATAATACTTGTTGTTGGGTATAAAATAATCCCAGCCGAAGTTCGTAAGAGGCCAACCCTCCCAAAACTTTCTGGCTTCCAATCTTGTGCGGCATCTTTCTGAACTCTCCCAACTGTCCGAGCTTCTATAGTACCATTCGGACTCCTCCAACTGTCGACTTTCTACAGTGTCCTCCAGATTCCTCCAACGGACGAACTCTTATCGTACCCTTCGGACTTCTCCAATAATGAGCTCCTTCAGTAGTCTATCGGACTGCTCCAAATGCTCTCTGGGCTTCACTATCAGCCGATTTTCTACAGTGATCGACTACTCTCCGAATCTCTTCCAGACTTCCTCCTGTCATGATCGACTTTACTCCAAGTTTCTTCTGGACTTCGTCAATGTTCGGGCTTCTCCAGCAGCAGGACTTCTACAGTAACCATACTCCATCCAAATTTCTACAGTGGTCGACCGTCTTCCGAATTTCATCCGAGCTTCTACAGTAAGCGAATTCCGTCCGAACTTCTATTGCAAGTGGACTTCAGCCGAGCTTCTACAATAAGCGATCTCCATATGGACTTCCACGGCAACCGGTCTCCATTCGAGCTAATACAGTAAGCGGCCTCCTTCTGGACTTCTGCAAGAATCGGACTCCATCCGAATTTCTACAGCGGATGGATTCCAGATGAACTTCTACAACGGATGGGCTCCAGCAGCCGGATTTCTACAGTGACCGACTGTCTCCGGTGTCTTCCATACCTCTCCAGCCATCAACCTTCAACAGCGCCAGCCGAACTTCAACAGTGCCAACCAGACCCATCCAACGGACAAATTCCCTCCGGACCCCTCCAGCAGTCGACCTTCCACAGTGTCCTCCAGACTCCTCTAGCGGACGAACTTCCACAACGCCTTCCGAACTCTTCTATCGGTCAACCTTCTATAGTGCCTTCCGAATTTCGCTATCGGTCGACCTTTTGTCAGATTTCTCATGCAACCGGACCTCTCCAGCGGATAGTCTTCAGACAAGCTTCTACATCAGATAAATTCCAGACGTACTTCTCTAGTAATCGGACTCTAGTCGAATTTCTCCAATAGAAAGTTTCCGTCCGAACTTCTACAGCAGATGACTTTCATCTGCAGCATCAACGCCTAAGGCACCCAACAACAGTTAACCGTCAGCAACCTCGGAAACATCCAAGCTTCTCTTAGATTGCTGAGACAGAGAGCTTTTCCGCTCCACAAACGTCCCAACCGAGCTTCAGCCGTTTGGCTCGAACTCCCCGGCAAGTCGCGACAACGGACACCACTTCACTCTCTGTAACAAACTCTACGTGATCCCACCACTCTTCGGCAAGTCGCGACAACGGATACCACTACTCTCCGTAACAAACTCCACGTGGCCCTGAACAGCCCACTACCAAGCAGTTACGGATGTCGCTGTCAATCAGTTATGCTCTCCGTCTAAAAAGAGACTCCCCAGATACGTTCTCCTCGAAGCTCTAAGCATTATCTCTAAACTCTGCTAAAATCCCATTCGAGTGCTCTATTTTTATTGAAGCAGAGTACTGACTCGAGCATCGGAGGGTCTTGTCGGAGCACCCCCAATTCCGATTTAGACTTTTTTACAGGTTCCGACGGCGATCGTGATCTCCTCGACTCTAGTTTCTCCGATATCGATGAAATTCTACATCAATACCTATAAAAAGAATAAGAATGCGACTTATATATCTTGTAACTTGGCAAATCACATAGCACACGAGCACAACGCAGATATTTATCAGATGTACAGAAATTAATGGTAGTATCTTGTAGATTATCAGCTATCATACAAGTCCTTTTTTTGCATTACAATATAATCCTACATTCGATAACACAAAAACTAATTAAAAATTGCGTAAAGGAATTATTATCACCGGCTCTCCCGCCGTTTCTTCGGGCTAACGCGCTGGAATTTAATGTATTTTTTTGATATAACGCGCCAGAATTTAAGAAATCAGAAGACAAAGCATCCGAAAACAGAGCCGCGCCACGGATCGCGATCCGCGTGCTCCAAGTAAACGAGCCCTCCACCGTTCACCGCAGACTAATCCAACGATCCAAATCAACGCGCGCCAACTCCCCCGAAAGTCCCGAATTTCGAATCCCCACGGATCTCCGCCTCCCCGTTCCACCGCGTCTACAAATATCCCCTTCGCCTCCCCGTAGTCCTTCCATATCTTCTCCAAATACCAAATCCCTAATCTTCGAATTCGAAACCCTAACCTTCTCTCTCATTGGTGGAGATGGCAAGAACCAAGCAGACAGCCAGGAAGTCGACCGGAGGCAAGGCCCCCCGGAAGCAGCTGGCGACCAAGGCGGCCCGGAAGTCGGCTCCGGCTACCGGCGGTGTGAAGAAGCCCCACCGCTTCCGCCCCGGCACGGTGGCGCTCCGGGAGATCCGGAAGTACCAGAAGAGCACGGAGCTTCTCATCCGCAAGCTCCCGTTCCAGCGCCTCGTCCGGGAAATCGCCCAGGACTTCAAGACCGACCTCCGCTTCCAGAGCTCCGCCGTCGCTGCCCTCCAGGAGGCCGCCGAGGCCTACCTTGTTGGTCTCTTCGAGGATACCAACCTCTGCGCCATCCACGCCAAGCGCGTCACCATCATGCCCAAGGATATCCAGCTTGCCCGTCGGATCCGTGGTGAGCGGGCTTGATCTCCGTTCCCACTTGATGCTCTCTAGCTTTTTAGGTCTCTTTCCATGTAATTTTTCTTTCACTTCTTATTGTTTCCTTCTGGGTTGCTTAAAATGTGAACTGGCGGTGATCTGTTTGTAGAAATGATGCGAAGGAAGTGGGTGTATGTTCAGTTCTGACGAAATCTTAAAGCAACGGATGCTTACTGTCAAGTTTTTGTTTGTTTGAATCTTTTTAGATTTTTGAGCTTTTTGAGTTTCCTCCACCGCTTCTCAAAGGAAAGAAAATAAAAGAGAGATCAAACCACAGAGAGAAAAATAGCAACCCAACAGAGCCCATACAGTTGCAAGACATATCACAGATATTACAATCGTATAGCAAAAGATGAAGCTGGCACCTTGAGTGGGAAAACAGCAATCAACTCTGAGACACAGTAAATAGCGATAGGAAGCGGGAACGGTGAAAAGAACCGTATGCCAACCATTCGGAGTCCATAACAAGCTGCAACGATAACCACCGTTAGCGAGAAACGAACGGTCCCCCGGAAGAGTATCGTAGTAGTGAAAGTAAACCATTAGTACGAAGAACTGAAACAATGTATAGGTGTCAAAAAATTTGTTATGGAGACGGATGCATTCCCAAATAGCCTGACCCATGAGAAGATGGTAACAAAGGGCAAACAATATAAGATAGACCAGCTGCATGTCCTGAGAACTCATTGCACTGCAGTTTCACAAAATATACAAATCTACTGAATGCATGAGACACGCGGAGAAAACCAGCAAGGAAACATAAGTGGCACAATGGGTGATGCCAACAAGAAGAAACTAACGACGTGAAGGTTTGACTGTAAGTAATCATACAAGTGAACTGTTCCTGGATCAGCTTCAGAAAACCTAGGAAAACCAGTGATAGGACACGAAAGAACCATATCCCGAAAACAATATAATTGCGAATAGAATCCCAATAGCCACTCCAACAAAGACAGAGCAAAGGATAAGAGGCCCTTATCCGAGTGTGGGTTGTATTTTTCGTGTGAAAGAATAATTGATCTTCTTCCACAGCATAAACTGTTGGATCATGCTTTGCACACTTTTCAAAGCATATATTGATTTTTGTGATATGTGCTTTTGGATGGAAGGAAGAAGTTGGCATGCTTTAAAGGATGTGTAAAGTAGGATGTGTAAAGTGTAATCTAATGATTCATATTATAAAAGAAAATCAACTATTCTTTCACATGAGAGATATATGTTATATGTTTGTTATCCCAACAATGTTCGGAGAAGCATAAACCTTGAAAAGTTGGATTCTCGTCTCTCATTCAATGCACAAATTATGCTTTTTGTCAATTCGTGGATGGTTCCATAATATGTTAAATATCATGCATAAATAATTAGTAACATGCGTCATGTTAAAATTATTTTATCAATTATATTTTGGATCATCCAATAAAATATTATCATATCATTTATTATTGAAAAAAATTATTATTATTTAAGTTTGATTAGAATTTTTGAATAGAAAAATATTGACTTTAATCGCTAGCAGATAATTTTTGTTGGTTTGAATAAAAAATATTCATTTTTTTGGATGATGTGGTATTTTTTTATTATATTATCCAATATACATATAGTATAATGATTCTAACTAATAATCTATATAATAATAATAATAAAACGATATATGAGTATTAAAAGTAACATTCTGTGTTGACATATAAGATTATATGATAATTTCTCGCAACGTCACGTATCAAATTTTATTTTTTATATTTTTTTAAAATAAAAAATATAAATATAAATAGTATGATAAAAAAATTCGTATAATAATAGCAAAGAGATATATGGATATTAAAGGTGGTATTTTGTATTTATTTTTTATATTTTTTAAATAAGAAATAAAAGTATAATCAATATGATAAAAAAATCTATCTATATAATTTACATAATAATAATAAAGTGATACACAGGTATTAGGAGTGGCATTCCACATTGACACATAAGATTATAGAATAATCTCTTACAACACCACATATTAAGTTTTATTTTTTTATTTTTTATATATTTTTAAAATAAAAAAATATAAATATAAATAGTATAATAAAAAAATAAAAATCTATATAATATCTATATAATTATATAATAATAGTAAAACAATATACGGGTATTAGAGGTGGCATTCTGTTGTTGATACATAAAATTATAAGATAATTTCTCATAATATTGTGTCAAATTTTATTTTTTATATTTTTTAAAATAAAAAATATAAATATAAATAATATGATAAAAAAATCTATCAATTTATATAATAATAGTAAAACGACATACGGGTATTAAGAATGTCATTTCATATTGATACATGAGATTATAGGATAATCTTTCGCAATGTCACATGTCAAATTTTATTTTTTAAGATTAGAAGATTATTTCAATCTAACCACCATCTCAAGCTTTTTTTGACAAAACGAGGTATGATTTTATTATTTCATGTCATAAAAAAATATTATTATTATTGATATCAATTAAACCACCCCCACAACATGGGGATTGAATGCTAGTTTCTTCGGTATGTCCATAGTTCTACGTGCGTGTACATTATCATACTAATTGTTAGTTGTTACCGACCAACATCAAGGTCATGGACACAGCAACGAATAGTTGGAACGAGAGAATTAGCACACATTGTTCTTTCACTTGCTAACATGTGAATGACCCTGTTTAGCAAAGCCTCGTCGCAATTATTGTACGTCTGGAAGTGATTTCATAAAACCGTCGTTCGAATGATCCACGAAACGGTTCGATACAGCGCCGTAGCGCACCACTCTGAAGATACCAAATCCCCCAAATTCCTCAACGCCACCGACGAAATCAGATAAGAAGCACAGTGCGTATTTTTCCCCCCAAGTTCCCGGTAACAGCTCTCGCTCTCTCGTCGCTCCGACGAGACCGGAGAGGTTACCGCCTCCGATCCGTCGACGCCAATGAAGATTACCGCCCTGCTCGTCCTCCGATGCGCCATCTCCGGTGGCGACTCCTCCTCGGGGCCGTCGGATCCAGTGGTGCTGGCCAACGCCTCCGATGTGAGTCATTTCGGCTACTTCCAACGGGCCGCCGCCAAGGAGTTCATTCTCTTCGTCGGCCGCACCGTCGCCAAGAGGACGCCCCCCGGCCAGCGTCAGTCCGTCCAACATGAAGGTTTTCTCTCTAGATCTCTTTCTCCCCCTCTACTAGGATTTCGTTCTTGTTAGATTGTTATCTAAAGCACATGTAATTCTGTTCTTATATCTGTTTCGAATTGCTGCCGCAGTTTATTCTTGTCTAAATCTTGCAAGGTCGTGCTGAGGAACGAGGATCTTGTATTTTTTTTTTTTTTTTTTTCAAAAATTATTCTGCTGATCCACGGTTTCCTATTGATGTAGAGCTGAATCTTGAACACGTATAGCTCCTCTCTTCTCCAAAGTTGATGTAATTTTATGGGCCTTGCTTTTCTGTTCTTTTCCCCTTCTTTTCATTGGCTGATGCCGTTTCCCCCAAAAAGTTGGCCGCTACCATGATTAGGTGGAAGATACGGCTTAAGATGTGCTTCATCAATTAGCTATGTCTGATCAATGCCATTATTCACTGAAAAAGCAAAGTGAGGTTGGTGGAAATTCTGTTGTTTCCAGTGGTGCGTGTGACTTGGGATGATGTAAACGATGGACAGTAAGAATGACGTTTTACATGGATATATGGAAACATGCATACTAAAAGTGTATGTTGGTGGCATTGAATGCATGTATTGTGAGGGAATAATACAAACTAGTTACTTGCTTGCGGCAGTAGGCATTTATTGAGGGTCAGTTCTAAGCCCTGACTTTAACTGTTGTTAAGGATGTTCCTCTAGGCATATTATCTTTATCAGTAGTAAGAACTTATTGCGATCAAGGACCATATGAATGTTAAGTTGGAATTATGAAAGGAATTTCTGATATAAGATCATGATCCTTTTGGGTCATAGATTTCTTATCTTGATTGTGACGTGAATGTGTTCTGGCCTGCAATTATAATCAAGGAATGGGAGATTTCACCAATAAATTTCCCATATCTTTTCTTGCAATCTCTATCCATGTAGCATCCTACATCTTTCATACATTTCATACATACATTAAACCACCTCTCTTTATTGGAGCCTCCTTTTGGATCTTGTTGTGTTCTCTATCATTTTTCTTCAATTTGTGCAACTCCTACATTCTCTATAGAAGGAAGTTATGCAAAAAAAGAATGCTATTTGGATATAGGTTTCTGGATTTTAAAAAGGATGAATTAATTACCAAGGGGGAGTTGAACCTAAAAGCTGAAGTGTGAAAAATGTCAAGGGGGCAATGTTATGTTGATATCTGGTCTAAAAGGAAGCTGAAATTTGAAATCCTAATAGAAGGTAATTGGTAGGTATTAAGAAAGAAAGGTATCCATGATGACAAGCATCAGTTGTTATGGAGAGAGAAGTGCATCCCAACTCAAAATAGGTCTGTCTTCGGTATCAAATTTTTCTTTGGACCAGCCAGAGATGAAATATTGCTAATGTCTGAGAAAATGTGCTTTCATGCATATGTTTTGTAAATATTATCGTCTTGATTAATGAGTAAAAGGTTAAATGCAATAGTGGACTCATGGAAGAAAACCTTAAGGGTGTAGAAAGAGGAAGCAAAAACATAAATTAGCACCTATAGAAGTTGTAAGAAAGGGTTTAGAAAATGCTTACCATAACACCAAAGTTACCTATTACAATTATAAGCACTGGTTTCAGGCACTTGTGCTTGTGTTTCATTCAAGAGAAGAGTGGATTTGATGGACGTACATGATCCCACCAACCAATGTTGGTTTAACACTTGAACTTTGAAGTTGGTTTGATACATACACTTCATTATGGTTTTTTTTCTTTCTTTTCTTATTTCTTTAAAGAATGAAATAGAGTGTGTCTATCATAAGCAAGATGTGATTAAAAACAAAGAAAGAGAAGACATTGAAGGAATTGGTGCTTGAGAAGTCACTAGGGTGAGATGAATTATGTGACCAGACTTGAAAAGATAAGGGGCAGAGACTTGTTGCCCATAACCTTTTTTTGCATTATAATGTAAACAAAAGTTGGCAAATGACAATTCATGAGGGTAATCCAAATAGCTGGGACAAGGCTTGGTATTTATTGATGTAGGACATTCGAGGGAAGGGGATCTAGAAGGGTTTAGGATATGATTGAAACCTAAAAGGTGCTGGAATTTCAATTGCAGATCTGAGTTTTCAATAAAACTGAACTAGAAAGATAATATTTTTGAAGAGACCAGATAATGGATTTAGGATTATAGAGCTTAAATTTAGATTTTAAGGGTTTATGCAATTAAATATCTGAAATCAAGTGCTTGCTGGAATATTCTGAAAGAAAATCAGAAGTTTATATGATCAAAATATAATGAAGTGAACTCAAAAGACAGATCATTAAGAGATGAATAAGAGATAAGGGAGCAAGACCAAAGAAGTCTCTATGTCATTAAACACAGAAAAAACTGAAGGTAAAGGGAAGGGAAAAGATAATACCGGACTTGCTCTGAATCCCACCTAGGGTTTGAAAGCCCACACTTTTATTGCAGTATCACACTGCAAGAGTAAGGCAAACTGAAGACTCCATTATTTCATTCATAATCTGCATAAAGTCTGAGCACATCAAACCCTAAGAGTCCCTTTTTATAACAAAACAGAAACCCTAATTCATCTCTATTTTCATATCAACCCTAGAATCCAAAACAATCCATTAAAACCAAATTTTAACCAGAAAATAAAAGATATAGAAAAAGATAACTAAACTAAATCTAATAAAATATTTAAGTCACAGCACTGTGATGCAACATGGCATGAGCTTGGATCTCCATCACTTATGTTTGTAACTTTATTTGAAGTGTGTGGTTTGTGGACGATCTGTGCTTTATTAGGTAGAGATGGTTCTTGGCTCAGGTTTTCAGGTCTGAATTAGTGAATGAGCTTTAGTAACTCATGTATTAGGTTGTGTACTTGTCCGTGCCAGGTCATGTTAAATTTTTTGAAGATCTAGTTTGCTCTAACAGATATTTTTAACACATTTCACTGTAGACCTATAAGCATTTTCCATGATTTTATACTTAGCTTAATGGAATACTTGAGAATGTCTCTTAAAAATTAAGGGTGTTGACATGGATTGAATGTTATGATGTGAATAGTTATATAGACCACTTATCATGTCTTCCTCTTTTTTTTTCTTCCTCCTTTTAGGATTCAGGCCGGCCACTTCAAGGTTCCTAGGTATTTGGGAATATAAGTTTAGCCCAAGCTGATATTTCCTAGTTGCACTAGCCTGACCCACGAATCCCATGGTATTTTTGGCCTAATCATCCAAATTGGCCCCTCGAGTTCTAATTTTACAATTGAGGAATCCAAAAAAGGTTGAATGATATTTAATTTTTTTCAAATGTTTGGTTTTTGTATTTGTTGAGTTTTCAAGCATTTGAGATTAACATATGAATTCTGTAAGCTTTACTGGATTTTTGTGGGGGATGACATTGGCAGACTTGTAAAATTGCTAACCACAGTTGAGGGATTATTTTAAAATTGCTTTTGTTTGACTTTCCTTGTAGAGTATAAGGTGCATTCTTACAACAGAAATGGTCTATGTGCATTGGCATTTATGGATGATCATTATCCTGTGCGAAGTGCATTTTCTCTCCTCAACACGGTAAATACCTGATGCTCTTACTCACTGTATCTATATCTGTTTTGTTATCGGGAAATGGTGAAATTTTAGCTTTGCAATAGATTACTTCAGGAATAATATTGATTAGCTGGAACTGGTAAAATTTTAGTTGCAAAATTGTTTTTGGATTATGTTGAAACTGTAGCATTTGATGGTAATGGTATTACTTTCACCTTCCTTTTAATTCTTTTTTGTACTTTTGGTTTTATTAGTTTTATGTTAGTTTTCAGATTTGTGATTCTTCATTTCAGTTTGATCGACTATACTTAAATTGAGTTTTCTGTATGGAGATATTCTTAATAAGTTTTCTATTCTTGGTGATCTGAGCCCGATATAGCATATATTTTTTTGTTGATCATGGTAGAAATTATAAAGGATTTATAAAGTGAAAAATGTGTACTTCTCAATTGAATATGTGGCCATGGGTAGGCTTCCTGGAGCACGATCTCCCTACCAGCATCTTGGTGTTAAAGATTATAGGTGATATAACACTTCCTATGCCATTCAATCGAGACAAGTTATCTTGAAGCATAATGAATATATTGTTATCATATATCTCGGAACAGCTAAAAACCTTAAAAAAGGATTATAGTGATTAATCTGTCATTAAGCAAGCCTTATCTCAACAAATTTGGGGTCCACTGTCAAGTGCAACTCAAAGTTGAGGAGGCTTCATGGAAGGATTAATCAAATTTTACAACTCATTGTCAGCTTGATATCAACCCTCTTATATTTAGTAAGTGTATGAGTGAAAATTTTCGGAGGGGGAGGGAGGATGATGTTTGATCCACACTCACTGCAATTTGTTTTATTTTCTTCTATCAAGGGAGGATGCAGAACATTGGTGAAAGTTACCGCGGAAAGAATGAAGATTGTTTGTGTTGTGGTTTGAATTTATCCATGCTGAAGTGAACAAAGAATGAAGTCACATACGTACATTTAGGGTGGAAGGAGGAAAGGAGGAAGAATTTTCTATGAGGAATGTAAATTTCAATTAAAGAATGCGGTGCATTTATGTATCCTCTTAAGTTCTTAGCAATCAGAGCAAGTTGTGGATCTATGCTTGCTTCAGCATTAGTTCCATTTGATTATTCTGTCAATTTGATTAATATGTATGCTGGTTATTTAGGCACTTATTTTGCAATTATGCTGCTTGACATTTCAGCAGTTAACACACCTTCAGTAGGAATAGGAGGAATTTTTTGCAGGCTAGCTGTGCACCTAAGCACCAAAGCTTCTAACTGACTGCATGATGGAATATCAGATTAAAGTGGACTCTGAGTGGGCAAATTTATTTGATATTTAGAATGCAGTACTATTTTGTTTGAGACTTGTGCCTTGCTAGCTTCTCCAGTTGCCTGCCCCATTTCTTTCCTGGATAGGTCTTCCTAGAAACAACACTACAGTTGATATCTTAATAGTTGTGTTCAATATCTTTAACCTTGATTTTTCCATTCTACTAGCTACTGGAATATATTGCATCATTACAACCAGTTTTTTTTTTTTTTATTACAATTACCTATATCTTACTGTAAATTTCTCTCTATTTGCCCATCTTGTATCTTCTGCCTCTTACCATCTTGCTAAGAGATTGATGCAATCCTGGTGGTGTGGCTTTTTGCTTTATTAACTTTTTAAACATAAATCTTATATTGTGCAGAAGAGCATGTGCTTGAGTCTTGTTTCCCACATTCCAACCTCGGTGCATAGTTTCTTGTTCCCTCCCCCTGGCCAGATCAAGCTCATTATATGCTCTTTGCAGCCACAATCCACTTAAGGACTTAAAATTAACAATCACACCTAAATATTTCTTAAGAAACATTAAATCCAGACAACCTTTCAATGCCAGCCTGAAGATGTGAGTCATGATAAGGGAAAATTGGAGTGCTATCTGACCAAATATGAAATATTTTCACAGATTACCAAAGTATATGTGATGTCGAAGGTTTACTGCTGCTTGCCCTTGATATGGTTGTGATTTAAGGTCGTCCATTAGTAAGGATTCAAAAGCACAGTTCAGCTCAATGTGTTTATTGATCCTCATTCTCTTAATTCTTATCAACATTAAAATTTTTTACGGCAACCTTGATTTATTGAATATAGCTCAGATTAGAAGACTTGTCTTGATGTTACTTTTTGATTTCCCCACTTTAGGGTCTTGATGTTACTTTTTGATTTTCCCCAATTTAGGCTTTCTCGTGGATAATAAATCGAGCCTTTATGAAGCATTTTCGCAAGATTAAATTTAAATTCTAGAAGTGTTGACTATTGAGTAGATTTTGATATCATATGCTCCACTACCTTTACTTTTGTTTCTTTACTTTTTACTGAACTTTAACTTTTTTGGAAGGCATGACAATGCTGAGACTGTACACCCAAAAGTTTCAACTTTTAGATACAATATACCCTAAATGGCACAATTATTAACTTCTTTCCCTTTTTCTCTGTTTGTTTTGTAATTTTGCTGACTTTTCATTGTTTTCTGACTGGAACTTTGATCTTGGAAAAAACAGCCGAAACTGTAGAACATGAAGCTTACTTGCCCCAACTGGATTTCGCATTGCTTCAGAGTAGGAAGTCATGTGCAGTAAAGTTTTGATTCAAAGTTTGTTTCTCATGGAAGGGACCTCAGCTTCATGAACTGCCTCTGCACAGACACATGCATGAACATACATACAAACACAAACACACACACTCGGGGGTGGGCCCCTCCGTGGGGGGGGGGGGGGTGGTGCGCGTTGTTGGGGTGGGGAGTGGGGAGAGAGATGGTCCTTAAGTTTCTTCTTATGATATGACAACAAAACAATATAAGCTTGGCGTGTCGTCTTGAAAGGTTCAGTAAGTTGCAAATTTTGCCCATGGTGGTGAAAATTTTATTGTTAGTTTTTCGTTGACAAACCCAAAGTGGAAGAATGACAAGACAATATATCTTGAATATGATTTTTTTTTATTGGATTAACACCTGCCAGCATAGGTGCTTCTGTGCCTCTGTGTTATTTATGCCTGCAGGACTTTGCCAGTATCTGTAGTTGCATGCGGCTACCTAAAGATTTTTCATATGGATCATCTGATTTGCAATGCTCTGTTGCAAATAACTTTGAACTTTATGAGGCTTATGAAGTTATGGAACTGCTACTTAGGTACTAGATGAATATCAGAAGACTTTTGGGGATTCATGGAGATCGGTACAGACAGATGCTGCTCAATCATGGCCGTACTTAAATGAAGCGCTGACAAAATTTCAGGTTTGTGTCATTTCTTTGACATTTTCACTTACAAGTAGTCAATTGCAGATTGGAATAAATTCTGTACCCGTTCTGAAAAGAGTTTTTATCAGTTATGTGAACTCCCAAATACCTGTACCCTTAGTGGAGGTGGAGAATAGGGTCTTGTTAATTTTTTATTTTTTTAATTTATTTTTTTATGTCATAGGGGACTTGAGACTTGTGCCTCTAAATTTCCTCTTACATATTTCTGGAACTTGTGAAAAATTTTACTTCCTATCAAAACAGTGGCCTGATCCTGAGTTTTTGGTTTTAGCTGAAACAGAATTTTCTTTGCTATCAAGTTTGGGGACTTATTCCTCTGTATTTCCTCCGCAATCTTCTGAAGAGTGTGAAAGCTTTTACATTTACCCCAATCAGTGGTCTTGGTTTATACAAGATTATCTTTGTCTTTCATTTCAATCATTTCTGTTGTATGCGCGGCATACATAAAATATGAGTTAAATATGAGTCTTACATATTGTTCTGATAAATTTGCTTCTTGACATTAAAAGATTGAGGTTTTTAAATAATATGTAACTGTTTTTACTGTATGTGCATTGTGTCTTCCTTAGGACCCTGCAGAGGCCGACAAGTTGCTGAAAATTCAGAGGGATTTGGATGAAACCAAAATCATCCTTGTAAGTATTAATTATGAACTGCATGGATCAAAGCATGATGTGTATTTTTTTTATTTTTTTTCCAAGAAGGAAAGGAAGCAGCCATTTTCTTATTGACTAACCATGTAAGGAAGAAAGTAGGAAATAACTGCTCCTCTGCTCTTATTCCCTGAAGTATGTGAATAAAGAAATAAATGGGACACAAATATTGCTGGCCAGAATACTATAACTTGGGTTGTGTGTTCATGATTAGTCACATTCTTATAATTTTATTCATGAGAATGCATTCATATATAAAATATAGTTTATACTTTATACATCTTTTAATGTTTCTTTTTATTCTCATTTTTGAGGGAAAAGTTGCTGATGCTGTTAGAAAAATACTTCTAGAGTCTTCATAAACGGGGACCTATTTGTATGAAAAGATGCCAAGGAAACTGATGTTATTACAATTTCTTGACTTCTGTATTAAGAGGTTGTTTAGAGCTTTGTAGTCGAAGTTGCACTGGAATTCAAGTTGCTACAACTCAAGTTGTAGTAGTTGGCTTACAAGCAAGCTCACTTCTTATGTTTGGAAGAAAGTTTGGGGACGAGGGAAGTCTTTGATAAAACTTCTGTCAAACACCTTGCAAGTAGATATTGGTTGAAGCACTCAATGTACATGGAGGTGAGGGTGTTCTAGACAAAGTCTGTAGAAGAGAGGCGAAACAAAAGCTCGATGGGAGGTAAGGTTGGGATGGGGCACCGGAGAGGAGGGAGACGATGATGTGAGGTGGGGTGCCAAGGCTTTGATAGAGATGGAATAGAGAGTTATTGTTTTTTAAAAATTAAGATACCTACTCAAGCGGCTGCAACTCATCCCACGGCTATTTTGACTGCAAATCAACTTACCACAAGTCAGTCCTCAGTTGCAGTTGAATGAGTAACTCAATTTATTATGCAATTGTTGCCCGCAACCAAATAACCAGGCTGGTCCACATCTGCAACTTGAGTTACATACAGCTCCCCTTATAGAAATCCAGATGGCCCCTAAGTACAAGGGCTTGGTACATGCTGAAGTGGTGATAGAAGAAAGTGCTATTCTAGAAGAAAAAACTTTGATATATCATCCTTGTATGAAAAAACTATAGTAGGGTGGTTTTCTTCAAAGACAATACCCAGTTAGGTGTCCTTATTTGATCAAAAAAATAATGCGCTGTCCCAATGATGCACTTGAGCACAAATAGAAGCATACGGAAGGACACATATATACCAATACAGATTTTCTTTTGCTTTAAGCTGAGAAAGGCACTTGGTTAAAATAAGGGAATTAGGAGGGGCCTGAAAAAAGTTAGAATGAGAGGCTCATGGAATGGAGGAGCAGGTTGCAATTGTGATTTGTTGGGCAAAGCTTTTCTATACAGCTTGTTAACTGAAGAAAACCCTTTAAATAGATCAAACAGCCATGTCATGACTCCTTGTTATGACTCAGCTCTTTCATCACTGCCCAAATCATTAAGCCAATATGTCTTTCCTGCTATCCAAAGAAGAAAGAAAAGAGTTAGAAGCTAAATGAACTAGAAATATTCTTTGCAAATGGTGATAAATTGAAAATTTTCACTAAAATCTATCCCCTGCACTGAATCCACCACGACTGATGAAAACAAAACCAGAATATGAATTGAAATTTTTCTCAGTCATCTTTTGTCACTTGAGTATTGTGTTAGTACTATTTACAGTGATTTGAAACCATAGAACCTAAATTCAGTTTAGGTTAATCTAATCACAAGCAAATTTATGAGAAGCATTAAAGAGTACTTGGGCCTTAATCCCTCACAACTCTGTTAATACATGATTAATTGGTCCAATGACTTGTTTTGTCTATATGCTACTATCATCGCCTTATACTTGTCATGCTCACCCAGAATCATATGATAAAGCTAAAATGGTGATATGCTTGGATCTCAAGTTATGACCATTAGAGATTCTGTTTTTGTGATACACAAGAAGATAAAAAGAAACTCTAATTGGAATAAAATCCCAAGCCTTATATGACATTTTAAATCTAGTCATATAAATGTTCACAGAGCCCATCTTTAAGGTAGATGGATTTTGGGCAATGTTATGTTGGTGTATCAATGCTTCCTTTGTCGAGATTGTGAATGTATTGGTATGATCTGTAAATAAATTTGGAAAAAGGATGCAGTTATCATCAATGATTTTAGTTCATTACTGTTGATGATTTAAGGATGAGATATAGGGAGTAGTAATACTCAGAAGTTCAAGTTGCATCTCTGTCATCCTTCTCCAAACTTTGAGGGGGTTTCTATTCAATAAATCTGAAGGTCCTTCATAGTGTTCCAATTCCCCTTTCTTGCTCACTTGTACATGATGCTTTTAAAAGTTTGTTATTCATGACTTGGTCATATATGTGGCAAATGATATCTGAGCCATTCATGATCAATATCTCCAGCACGTATCTTGTAAAGAGTTTCAGGGATCTAGGCCTCCATAAATAATCCATCTTCAGAACACTCTTTACAACATCTCCTTGGAGGAGTGGGGAATAGGCCAAATGAAGTGGTCATAACAATGACTAGAGACTAAAAGTTAAAGAAACAGAGCTAGGGACTGGACTTATCATTAATTGCCATCAAACAAAGGACCTGAAGGTGATTTCTAGAATAAGATCACAATTTGACTGGATGGCAGATGAGCACTAGGCTTTTTTTTTTTTTTTTGGGAGAAAAAAAGGTGGTTGTTTTCCTGTTGGGCATTTCATAGAGAATCCTAGTTTTGTGTTACTTGGACTCTTGCATCTGGCTCCAAAAATTCATGTCAGATATGTACCTGAGTTAGATTCGTATCATGCACTTGGATACTTATGAAGTTCTTAGGTTGCTGCTTTCAAAAATGAGTGAAGAGTTGAACTCTTCCAACAATGAAGTTCAGCCTCTACTTTCATGTTAGAGATGAGTATTAATTTTTCTTTTTTAGTGGTTGACAATAACGGTGCAAAATATTATTTTTCTTATATATTTAAATGAACTAGGATGTTTGAATAAGAGACATGTATACTGAGAGGCTTTAACAAACATTATCTCGTAATGCTTCTTTGTAATGTTTAAACAAACAATTTTAAAGGTATAAACATAATTTAGTTAAAATTATAGTTTATCCTACATCTCCCATTATCTCTTTTTCACTCTTGTTGAGTTAGACACTTGGGCACACGTCCAAGTCTGATTCTTATTAGTTGCATCAGTGCAACACTGAGTTTTTGAGCTTGGAACCTCACCAATTTGGGTTGGACCTGGTAGGTCCAATCTCCTCATCATGGCTGTTTGTGTATTACATGATGGTCGTGATGGAGTAGGTTCCACATAGTATGAGGGAACATGTGTTGCATGGGGCCCTACATGGTCATCCTGCAATACATGGACAGCCATAATCCACAGACTGGATCTCTCCAGTTCAATCCCATATATAGAGAGGATCCTGATTCATAACTTTTTTTGTTGATATCATCATATTTGACTTCTGCACCTAAGTACCATGGTGTCATACACCTTTACATTGACAATGGTCTCCTCAATGTTTTAATAAATAAAGCTTTTGCAGTCAGCATGTCTTCGTAGAATTCTTGTCTTTTGTCTGCTTCCGAACTCCCCCTTCTCCTTTTGTCTCTGTGTGTGTGTGCGAGAGAGAGAGAGAGAGGATTTTCTTCACTCAAAATCTTTAAAATCCTTATGGATGTTGATTGTCCAGGGCCCAGGCACTGCTTCAAGAAAGAGAACATCATGCTTTGTCCCTGTTAATTCAAGTTTCTTGTGTTTGTTTAGCAAGGTTCTCAAACTTCAAGGCACGGTTTTATTTTTGCTGGTAGGCATGAGTAGAGAGAAAAGCACACACTGTCTTTTCGGTTTTGGATATCCTGGAACTTTCTTAGATATGTCTCACTTCATTTTAGTTTGCAAGCCTGATGGCTACAGTAGGAAGCCATTACTCATGGCCAAGGCTTGTTAGCTAATGGTTTTTTGTGATCAAAGTTTTTTTTCTTTGGAATATCTCTTGTTAAGTTTGTGGTATGTAAAAGTTAGCACCAAGACCTATTTGTCACATATAATTGCAGTGTTGATATTTGTTGGTTTTGGTTAAATCCATGCTACTTTTCATCTGTCTTTTGCTCTGATTCTGGCTTTTCTTGCAGCAAATTTTGTTTTGTTTTTTGTTTTTTTTTTAAAAACGTTTTTAAAGTTCCTCTAAAGAGAGAAAGAAGACTAATTAAACAAATGGGCAATTTACTGTGATGGATATGAAAACTGAAGGATGCACGCCAATTACATGTACAAGGGGTATAGAAGGATGTTGAATGGTTGTTTATCGTCCATTCCCTATTTTGATTCGAGATTACACAACAAAACAAGAGATGTTGACATTTTGTGAGAGCCCACTCTGAGATATTCATATGTCCATTGGATATAATGACCATATTATGTCATTCTGGTTAATTGGTTCTCATTCAGGTCCATTGAAATTTATGCAGCACAAGACCATTGATAGCGTGCTTGCACGAGGGGAGAAATTGGATAGCTTAGTGGAGAAAAGTTCAGATTTGAGTGCTGCTTCTCAGGTATGTATGCATATGGGCACTAGCTTCTGTACTTTTTTATTCAAGTGCCTATAGATATAAACAGGAATTAATGGTAACAGGATGCTCCATGCCTCCCTGTTTCTTGGATCACATGCCTCGAAGTTACCTTAAACTTCAGGTCATCCGGATGTATATCCATCCAATTGTCTGATCACCACTGATGTGATCCTCACAAAATTATCTTAGGATTTATGGCGTCATGCACACCGTAATTGTGGGAAGAAAACTTGACAGAGTGTATGGGTGGATGGTGAGGGTGTTTTGAGCGTAAACAGATGTCAAGTCAGTCACTTGAGGTTTACTCCAAGTCAGTCTAGCCCTTGTCATTTCATTGTTGCGTCGATGCACAATGATTTTATATACTCTTGTACTTGCACAAAGCTTACTGATCAACATAATAGAATTTATAGGAACATGCATTGCAGAGCAAGGCAGTACATTTTCTTTCAGTGCTTGTACTCATCCTTTATCATAAACACATTAATATGTTCCAAACAGCACAAAAGATCCACATAAGAATCACACTCTTAGTGTTTTTCTGATGGTATGGTTACTTTTTGTTGCCTTCCACAGATGTTCTACAAGCAAGCCAGGAAAACTAACCAGTGCTGTACGATCCTTTAACATCATTGAAAGGCCACGAATTTTGTTAAATTACGACTGATGAAGGGTCTAATCTATTTCTTGGGAGTCAAATCCTGATAAAATGAGTGTTGTATTCCTGATATCATTTATAGAATTGCCTGTGGATAAATTTATGGCCTTGAATATTCTTTCAAAAATTTATTCTTTTTACGTAAATATGGAAAGACCTGTAGAAGCTCCCATCCAATGAGAACGTAGCTCATGTCTGGATGTACCATGTTCTTGAATTCTATATGTATTTTCTTATGAATCTTCGTTGCCTTTTTAGTAGCTGTATTACTTCTTTGAGTAGAATATGAAATGTTCTTGTAAAAAGCAAGGATTCTGTGTAAAATCATTTAAAAAAAATGTCGGGTACAATATTACAGGTGTCCCGTTCGCCTCAATGGAGCTGCGAGTTGGCTGATTTTTTTTTTTTTTTTTTTTTCTGTTTATTTTTATCCCTTTTTTTTTTTTTTTTTGGTTGCTTGTTGTTCTAGATTTATTGCTAGCTACATGGAAAACAGTGAGTCTAAAGATTTATGCCTCAGTCGCCCTAACGATTCAATGATAGCTTTTGACATTGTAAGATTTCATTCTCTGCAGTTCTTAAAGAGTTGGTCTTGAGATTATCAAATTACAGTAACTCATTGTAGCCGTGGGAAGATGCCAGCTCAAAAGCACCTGCAACAACAATCATACGAAAGGTATATCTGAGGCTTCCATCCCAATTGAATTGATATTTCACTAAATTAGGTATAACATTTAGCAAGAAGAAAACTGATGTTCAGATGCACCACAAAACAAACAAATAACCTGAAGCTCTTACAAACAATCAGACATTTTGCATGCGAACGTCAAAAGCTGGAATAGCCTGAATCACATAATACGGCATCCAAGCTGCAGATACCAATCCCAAATGCACGTGTTTATGATGGGAAGAAAAAAAAAAGCATGCATCGTGGGACTGCATTCATGGGCTTGCGGCCTCCTACACAATACTGGGAGCATCTCCCACCCAGCTACAAATGGCACGGGGCCACCGGGTTCTGATACAGTCTACCAGCGGGGCATGCTGAGAAGGTTGCTTTAGCTCAAGCTCGGTCTCTTTCCCGGCGGGCTCGCTGCTTGAAGCGGTGACCACATCGGCCAGATACTCTTCCTGGGTCCACCTTGGAGGCACCGACACGCTCAATTTACAGAGCCTCGGTCTCTGCAGCGGACTCTCACCTCCTGCCGCTATGTTTCCATTCAACACCGACTTAGCAATGCCATTGAAATGGTAGATATCAAAAATCTTCTTTCCCATTAACCCAGTTGAGTCCTTAAAACCTCCCATGCTTTTATCCAGATCCAGCAAGGCCTGCCAGAACTCACTCCATACGATATACCCTATACAGCAGAGGTTTTCAAGCTTTTCAGGTGGCATTTTTATGTTGGTCTCCCTGAGAACTTGATGAAATCCTTCCACACTGATGAAGCCTCCCCCTCCACTCTGGTCCTGGGCATCAAATGCTCTTCTGATCTTCGACTCCCATTCTTCCAGCTCATTCTCTTCTTGCACAGAGGGGTCGAGTGCAAAAAGAACGGTGTAGTGGGACTCACTTCCCACCACCCAGATTGGCCACTTTGGGCATTTTAGAAACCGACCAACCTTGCAGAAATTAAGGGATTCCAAAAGGGAGAGGAATCCAACCTCCACATTTGTAGGTATGCCTTTGAGGAACATGCCACCACCAAGATCCATCCTGCCATCAAACACATTCGGGACAGCCCGTCCGCAAAGCAGTAGATTCACAATTTCCTGAGGAAAACAGGATTTGTCGGCAATTAAACTGATCTACCATAAGATCATAGATATGCTTTGCAACCAATGCACATAGCAGAATATTATTTTGCTCGGAAAATCATTTTCATAGGGATATAAACTTCAGGACTCTGCACAGGATCGTTGTTGATAGGGCACACATTTTCTTTAAATATTACATTCGAGCTATCTAGCATTCAAAGCATTTTGTGATGCATTATTAACTAGGATTTTTTTTTTATGGTACAATAAAATTCCACAAAATCCCTGAAATCATGGACATTCTAGATTTATGAGTCTCTATCATCTTACTACCATTTTGAACTTATTGTGACCACCAAACGGCTACTGAAAAATCTCAAGTATCAAAATCTAAAAATTTGAATAACAAAATAAAAAAAGATCATGATTTTGAAATCTAAGATGATCTAACACAGCCACGAGAGTTGAAGTCAAAAATGGGATAGCAAAAAACAACAGACAAACCAGGAGTTGACCTAAAATACCAAGACTAGGTAACTATAGAAGAAAACAAGCACTTCTAGGAACAGATATCTGAATGCAGGAAAGAAGAAACGTCCTATTGAGGTAGTGTTGACAGTAGTTAGGAAGAGAAATGCAGCAAATGCCAGCTCCTCAACACAGGATGAATTATATCCACTTGCAACATGCAGCTTCCATTTTGATATCAATGATAACACTTGCCTCTTCTATCAAATTTGTACGCAAAGATTTTAAAGGAACACTAACTGACAGTAAAAATAATCAAATACAACAAAGACAGATCAAGAGCTTAGCATTGCCATGAGGGATTTTGTGTCTACCAGCAATATTAATTCATACAAAACTGAGCAACAGGACTTAACAGCAAATGGGAGAACATCCATTTGCCAGTCATAGTGTTAATTTTGTATTACTATAATATAGTATGATGCAAGGTTCACATCCATACTGACACCAAACTGACTTGGTATGCTGAACTAATACCTGTAAGGGGTGTAGCAACACAGTACCAGCATAGCACCGGTAATAAGGTCCGGTGCCGAGATGGTGAACCTTAATTATGATGTACCCCCAATAGTTAGGAAAGGCTAAATGGTTTATGTAGCATCATCATGTGATTCCTTTTTTACTTTCCTTTTTCTACATAATGAACTTCACCATTTATCCAAAGAAAAGCAATTTGATAAAATATTTATCCAACAATAGATTTCAAGTCACATAATATACCTGTGAGGCATGCCCAAATGGAGCCGTGACTAGTGGTAAGCTAGGATCATCCCTATCTGCTTGAATGGATTCCTACATCATGATAAGGTCAATAAAGCTTCAGCAACAGCCACCTTTAAACAACAGGTTCTTCATATTCAAACTCATAAATTACTGATTTCTGAGCATTGGTTTTATATATATATAAAGAAATTTTAGGATTGTTGCTTTTAAAAAGACGTTATGGCAACAATGACAGACTTCTTAGTGAAAGTGATGGCAAATGTACAACTAGCTTCACCAAAACTATCCATAAGAAAGCGAGTTTGCATATGAATTATTGACCGCATATGTTAATCAGGCTCAGAACACCCATTTTCTACAAACTCCTCTCATATTCCCCAAAAAATTTCAAGTTCAAGCAAGAAGTTACATGATATCATTGAAAACTGAGTTTTTCTTTTAGCACATCTAGAGTAAGTAGCTTCCAAAGGCCCAAAAATTGCTGGCTACAGAACAGTATCTTCCTGATGTTATTTTCCTTGGTAAATGTACACTGAACAATCGAAAGCAATTGAAAATTTTCTATTACCACTAAGAATATAGTTCGAAGATGGTCATCACAATCCTGAAGTTAAAAATTTTATCATTTGAGAATGATACAGCCTCCACTGAAGTCTGAAAATAGTAGAGAAATTCCCATTAACCGAGCCATCATCTCGAAGCACTGAAAATGGTGGTTCAAAAGTTTGACTCAGATTCTGCTTGCAAAATAAATTAGGGCTGCAATTCTCTTTGCATAGTCGATGCTACCTATCAAGCATTTTCTAAAGAGTGAAGGACCCTCAATTAGATTTTGCTGTGTTTCCCCTCTCCCTAGTAAACCCCCCTTCAAATCAGTCAATTAGATTCCACATCATTTTTTTTTTCCCACTTCCCTTCAACCTTTGGATCTGAGCCATCTCCTTCATTCCTTGGATTCCTAGTATTTCCAAATCTAACCCAAATTAAATTGTTTCAAATAATTAGAAGGCTAGTTTGCACATTTATCCCAAGTATTTCAGTGGGATGTTTTTGTTGGATGTATGCCCTAGAAGTCAATCTTGACTGACACATTTCATATCTCTAGGACATGATTTTGTACTTATTGGACAGTTATATTACCATTCATATCTATGTGTCCATGAATCATCCAAGGGATTAAGACACATATTCTCAAAAAGTTAAGAATTTGAGGCATATATCATTGATGGTTGATTCTTAAATTGCTCCTGATCATAGAATCATCATGGGGATGGTGATTGATCCCGATAGACCAATGCACAGATCGCTTCTTTCGGATAGATGGATCTCGAGTCTGCAGTGTAGAGACACTGGAGCGAGAGTGCAGGTGGTTGTTGGAGAACAACTAGCACTGAGCGTGACTAACACGAGAAGTCACATGGATGTCTGTTCACTCGTTAGTGACTTTTTCGATACTGCAGTTGTATGACTGGTCCTTTGACCTGAGATGACATTATTGCTCGCAGTGAGACTGCTGGAATTTGACTGACACATCAACATGGATCTCAAAGAGCCCTTGTAGTGGATGTTGGTAACAGTTGGTCCATTGTAAGAGTGGGGTGTGCATCAAAATGGGATCTATCGACTCTAGCAGAAGGAAATAGTCCTATGGGATTTAAGAGGCTGAATCCTTAAGTCTATGGCCATAGCAGTTTGATTGATGGAAAAGAGTTTTCATAGAATCACATATGGACTTAAGCTGATTGAATCTATCATATGACCGATGTTGAGGTTTGACGATTTATCCATGACCTGCCATCTAGTCGGGACTCACGATAGAGGGACTGAATCACACGTTAACTACACCTAGAGGTTTATTTCAGTGCTACTGAGTTGCCACTATATACTGTTAGGTGTCACTAGTGGATTGTGAGAGTTCACTAGGATTGTTTTGGATCAACAATCCTTGTTGAGTTAGAGTGGAATTATTTCGATCCATTGAAAAGAGTTACAATGATACGATGATAGAGATCATTGTATGTCTCACTACCAGATAGAATTGAACTTATGAGGTCACATAACAAAAGGATTAGGTCTGGAATAAGTAATTGAGCTTATGAAGTGTCAATTGGGTTTAGAAAAACTCATTGGGTTCATGATAACCTTGCTAGCACATGGTTGGACTCAATTTCTCTTTCCGTTGGGATTACTTATTTGATAAGATAATTCTAACTTAATTATCTGCTAATAACCTACATGAATAAGATTCATGAGACTCCAATTGTTGGGTGTCTAAGGTTATGGATCACATAAATTAAGGGTGCAAGTCCCTTATGAATCTCCTTGATAGTTATTATGGGGCACCACTTTGATTTGATCAATTTGGACGTGTCCATTAATTAGAGGGCCTTTGATTTTTATATGGGGTGTCTCTTGGGTGCAAAAGAGGGTATCTAATTATGGGTGCAAGGGCTCCAATAGTTGGCGCCTAATGGACTTCCTAATGTAAGTTGGATAACTTAAGTTAATAAGAATCCTGATGCAAGTAGGACTTATATTATGAGATTGAATAGGATTCAATTCTTATGCCTATTTAAAGGACCTCCCCTAAGGTCTCTAGAGGATCAAAACCAGCAGCTCCTCACACCCAAAGGCTCTCCCCACGCCCTCTTCCTCCCCTTTTCTCTTCTCTTCTCTTGGGCGTTCTACACGCCCTTCCCTTGGGATGCGCATCCCAAGGAGTTTCATGTCCAAAGAAGTTTAGGTGCCTCTTTCTTACTGGTTTCTAACATCTAGTAGCAGCACATAGAAAGTAGAAACTCTAGAGAAGAGAAGAAGAAGATCAAGGAGAAAGATTAAATATTGATCGCGATCCAGGCTTCGTTCAAATTCAACGGGCTGAATTTTGGAGAACCAAAATTCAGATTAAAGAGGATTGTTCCAGGCTGATCCCGAGTGGATACTTGTAGATGCCGGACACTTGTGCGGCTAAGAGAGAGCCTCTTCTCTTTTAGATCCAGTTTTGAAGAAAGAGATTGCGAAACAGGTATGTGATTTGATCACAATCTGAATTTCAGCATATATCAATTTCAGCATATGAAATAGATCATGTGATTTTATATTTTTATGCATGCAAAATTAAGATTAAAATTATTTTAATCTTATTCTCCGCTGCGGTATTTAGAAAACAAAATTTTTGAAACACATATGCATGCATCAAACCCCAAAATTCAATAGTGGTATTAGAGCCATGAATTTTCATATTCTAAATTTTTAATATATATGTTTTTGAAAAGATTTCAAAATCAATTTTTTTTCTTAATACATGAGATGTATGGATGGATCTTCAAATCTAGAATTTGATTTTAGATTTAATTCTAGAATATATAATTGATATATTGATGCATGCATAGATCTGAAAATTGATCTAGAAAGAGTTCTAGTTCATGTGAAATAGATACATGCATGGAACCTGAATTTTTTTGTGATCTGAATTTTGATTCATATGTATGATATATGATTGCATATTTAGATCATAAATTTTACTTTAATCTGATTTATGATTAGTATATGATATATATGATATCATGTTTAAATCTGAAATTTTGTTTAAAATCTGATTTTACATGCGCATATGTGATATATGTTTGTATGTTAGAACTTGAAAATTGTTTTCATTTTAATACTTACTTTCATGCAAAGTATTTAGATCTGAAATATGATTTTAAAATCTGAAATTTGTGTTTGTGTACGAGGGTTTTGGTCATGGAAAAATCAAAAATTAGATCATGTAATAGGATTACATCTAAGATTTTTGATTTGAGACATATGGGTTTAATTTGATTAAGTAATTGATTAAACCGAGTCAAATGTTGAATTGAGTTAAATCACTTAAGTTAATGATCATACAATTGTTGTTGATCAAATCGATTGAGTCCCATATGTAGAATCGATTAACTTAAAGACCTAATTTGGCTTGTTGATTTGAACCTGATTCACTTGAGCTAACCAATTCTGATCAATTATCCAATTGGTGTCTAAGGCAAGTAATTGAAAGGTGGTTATTTAATTGGTTTCGTTCGCTTATCTGGCCAATTTATTGGTATCTAAAGAAAGCAATGGGGGGACCCCCACTAATCTCCACTTACCTGGCCAATTTGAAAAATTGAGTCACAAATATAGTTGCTTGGTGGTTTGATTTAGCCGATGCCAATTACATCAGTCATATGATGACTGACTAAATGAGACCTAAATCCAAATCTCTCTACAAAATATTAAGTCCAAGATCTTCTACCGTTGTAGATGTACGGGCGTACTACCGGCGTTGATTGTTCTCGGCTGGTCACAGTAGTTCAGTTGCATCGGGAACACGCAACCACTCTATTAGCAAAGAGTTGCTGCGAGGTAAAGATGGGGTTGAACCCAATAACTGTTAGGTGAAGAATCCAATGATGGCTTTACACTTGCTTGTGAACGATGGGTCTGACTTAACTAAGAAGTGCAGATAATAACTGTTAGGTGAGCCCACATGACTTAGAGACCAAGTGGCTGCAATATGCTTAGAAAAGTATCTAGACAAAGAGTTGTCCACGCATCGATGTTTATTCGTACTACCAATAACTGTTAGGTGAGATGCACGACATCGATGGGACCGCAGCATCCACTAGAAATTCAATTATCGCGTTATGGTTTTCGTTTCTCCACTCGGAGAGTGTGGAAGTTCTGATAAAATAGTGTGAGTCTCTTTTTGCATATAAAAGTCCCTAGAGCAAAATTATAAAATAAATACAAATATCCAATTAGAATCTTTGCTCTCTGCTGTTCATTATGTCAGCTTCTAACTCTTTAGCTTGAATCCTAGATATCAACCGATTAATCAAAATCGAGTACATAGACTGGCTTACAAACTTAAAAATTATTCTTAATTTTAAAAAATTAAGCAATGTTCTCTACTAGATTATTCTAATATTAACAACCCATCCAACCCATAGTCAACGAGCTATACCTGATGAGTGGATGGACAATGATAATAAAAATAGGTGCTATGCATGAGTACATGTACACTGCCAACGACATGTTGATTCATCCACAAATGTTGTAAGGCGATCAGAGTCGCACAGCGCATGTAATACATAATGGACAGTCAGTCTATGATCGTTATTTGATAATGATCGAGGACATTAAAGAGCTTAAAAGACTCGACATGACCATGCATAAGGAATTGCTTATGGATTTGATCCTGCGATCCTTGATTAGTTTATATGGATAGTTTATGGTAAACTACCATATGAAAGACCATCATGGCACTTTATCTGAATTGATCAAAGTGTTGATAACAAAAGAACATTGAAAGAGTTCAGAAGTAAATACCTGGAGAGCCTAAAGAAACAAAGACACACCTAGAGTAGGTATGTCGAAATTACTCAATACTGTCCTTACGATTTTTTCTTCTCCTAATTGAGCTACAGACTCTAGTGTAGAGTCGATGAAAAGATAGAAGACTGAGGAAGTAACCCTTGAATTGGCTATAGGGCAATAGTTGCTGCTACAGCCATGAGTATCTGTTCTTTACGATCATCGTTTGGATTTAGTTCTTAGAGACAGTCTCCATTATTTGCATGTTGATGCATATGTGAACTTAATTAAGCAATCAGTAAATGCCATTGGATCTGAGAGATCCAAAATTGAAATAAAATTTAAAGTATATGTGGAACCTATAGCTAAGTCATATTGAAAAAGAAATGATTAACAAACTGAAAAAATATGGACTTGGGCTCATTGACTGTTGAGTCAAATCTAGTTTGTGTATCATTTCTTTGAGGAAATATGACCGAGTTACTCTTGTGGGATAAGAGAAAAAGGACCACTGAGATACTTATCCTTGTACACATTTGATGTGTGTAGCCCATGTGATGTACTAATCAAGGAGTTGTCTCTACTTTATATATGAGATATAAATCTGAATTTTTTGAAAGATTCAAAAAATTCAGATGTAAGTAAAAAAATAAATTGAAAAATTTTTGAAGGTACTTCGATCGGATCGAGGATGCAATATCATTGAAAGAAATTTCTCGATTATCTCATAAAATGACATTGTTTCATATTGGACCCCTCTTAGTAAATCTCAGCTCAATGAGATAAAAAGAGTCATTGGACTATATGAGATATGATCTGATCCATAATGAAATTCACTAATTTATTTATATTTTTTTAGGGACATGCTTTATTTCTATGAAATTGGGTTCTCTCAAAATCTGTTCCTATCACACCATATAAGATATGACATAGTGAGAACTGAATCTTGATTATTTTGAGATTCAAGAATGTCCAGTCGGTGTCTAGAACAGCAGGTGGATATGTTAGAGGATAGGTCTATAAAGTTCTTCCTAAAAGAGTTTAAGATAGTACTTTTCAATGGGATTACAATGTGATTGTGACTCAATGCTATCTTCTTGAAAAACTGTTTAACCAAGATAAAGCAGTGGGAGGAAAATTAAGTTCTAAGAGTGTCTCTGAAAAGCAGAGAGCCTTGGGACCTTAAGAATATATTAATCATGAGCCAGTATACGTGTATTCCTCCTCTACCTCATACACATGGTAGGATCTCCAATCCTCTCGAAAGATACTTGAGTATGCTTAACAGAGGATGTAGAGAAAATCGTTTCTCATGGAAGATGGGGAACATAGAGATGATCCCAGAATCTACAACGAGACGATGTAAGACATCGACTCCAAGAAAAGATGTGAAATAGCTTTTCTGAGTAGAGATCTTTTGAAAATTTCTATATGAAATAGCCTATAAATTTTACTTCATGTGATAGGTGATCACAAAGACCACAATATCCTTGGAGTTGGAATATTCATTTCAATGATATGATCAAATTGTTTGATCAGATATGAGGAATTATGGATTTCAAAAAGATCAGTGGGAGTATCCAATATTGACATCGGTTAAAATATGATTGAATATAGATTTCTCCATGAAAGACATAAAGTGAGCATCCTAAAGATCTATAGAGATATATATAATTGGATGCTTGTATTTTCACAGATAAAGTACAGAGACTGGATGCTGAAAGCGTTCAGCATAGAAATCTCAGAGAGGGGTCTGCTCCCCTCTTGGACATAGTCGTATGCTATAAAGTACTTGAATTGATTATACTGTGATTATCACAAGTAGATATCAGTTGTATCTATACTGTGAGTGCTGGATTGCTGTGAAATCATTCTTAAGCTCTTAAGAAAAACTAAGGACATGTTCGGAGAAGGATCAAAGCTAGGAGTGGGAGGATACACCAATTCAGACTTTATGTCTGATGTTGATGGTAGAATGTCTACATCATGGATGTGTTCCTATGTCGATATCTTGGAAGGATTCCAAATAATCGATCAATGGAAGCTGAGTACACTGTAGATGTGTAGGATGCATTCTGGTTGTAACGTTAATTGCAGAATTAGTTGTCATACCATCAGATACCGTGACACTATACTGCAAAGATAATGACTCCATACTCTTGCTAAGGAGCCTAGGTCTCACCAGATATCCAAGCACATAGAACAGCAGAACACGCGACTACCTCAAGTAGAAATATGTAGAGGTGTAAAGAGTAAACTCCACATGTGATGTGGATGATCCACTAGTAAGTCACTTGGCTAGCCTAAGACTATAGCCTGTCTTGCGAAGATAAGGCTTGGTATATGGTAGATTGATTTTAGTGCAAGTGGAAGATTATTGGATATATGTCCTAGAAGCCAATCTTGATTGACACATTTCATAACTTTAGGACATGATTGTGTACTTATTAGGCAGTTATATTACCATTCATGTCTATGTGTCTATGAATCATCCAAGGGATTAACAAGATGATGATACATATTCTCAAAAAGTTAAGAATTTGAAGCATATGTCACTGATGATTGATTTCTAAATTACTTCTAATCATAGGATCATTATGGGAATGATGATTAATCCAAATAGACCAGTGCACGGATTGCTTTCTTCGGACAGATGGATCTCGAGTCTGCATTGTAGAGACACTGAAGCGAGAGTGCAGATGGTTGTTAGAGAACTAGCACTGAGCGTGACCAACACGAGAAGTCACATGGATGTCTGCTCACTCGATAATGACCTTCTCGATGCTGCAGTTATATGACTGATCTTTTAACCTGAGATGACACTACTGCTCGCAGTGAAGCTACTGGAGTTTGACTGACATATCAACATGGATCTCGAGGAGCCCTTGTAGTGGATGTTGACGACAGTTGATCTACTGTAGGAGTGGGGTGTGCATCAAAATGGGATCTATCGATCCTAACAGAAGGAAATAGTCCTATAAAATTTAAGAAGCTGAGTCCTTAAGTTTATGACCATAGCAATTTGATTGATGGAAAAGAATTTTCATAGAATTACATATGGACTTAAGCAGATTGAATCTATCATATGACCGATGTTGAGGTTTGACGATTTATTCATGACCTGCCATCTAGTCGGGACTCACGATAGAGGAATTGAATCACACGTTAACTACACCTAGAGGTTCATTTCAGTTCTACTGGGTTGTCACTACATACTGCTAGGTGTCACTAGTGGATTGTGAAAGCTCACTAGGATTGTTCTAGATCGACAATCCTTGTTGAGTTAGAGTGAAATTATTTTGACCCATTGAAAAGAGTTTCAACGATACGATGATAGAGATCATTGTATGTCTCACTACCAGATAGAATTAAACTTATGAGGACACACAACAAAGAGATTAGACTTGGAATAAATAATTGAGCTTATGAAGTATCAATTGGGATTAGAGAAACCTATTGGATTCATGGTAACCTTGCTAGCACATGATTGGACCCAATTTCTCTTTCCGTTGGGATTACTTATTTGAAAAGATAATTCTAACTTAATTATCTGCTAATATCCTACATGAATAAGATTCATGAGACTCCAATTGTTGGGTGTCTAAAGTTATGGATCACATAAATTAAGGGTGCAAGTCCCTTATGAATCTTCTTGATAGTTATTATAGGGCGCCACTTTGATTTGATCAATTTGGACGTGTCCATTAATTAGAGGGCCTTTGATTTTTATATGGGGTGTGTCTTGGGTGCAAAAGAGGGTATCTAATTATAGGTGCAAGGGCTCCAATAGTTAGCGCCTAATGGGCTTCCTAATGTAAGTTGGATAACTTAAGTTAATAGGAATCCTAATGCAAGTAGAACTTATATTACGAGATTGAATAGGATTCAATCCTTATGCCTATTTAAAGGGACCTCCCCTAAGGTCCCTAGAGGATCAAAACCAGCAGCCCCTCACACCCAAAGGCTCTCCCCACGCCTTCTCTTCCTCCCCTTTTCTCTTCTCTTAGGCATTCTACACACCCTTTCCTTGGGACGCCCTTACCTTGGGACACGCATCCCAATGAGTTTCACGCTCAAAGGAGTTTGGGTGCCTCTTCCTTGCTGGTTTCTAACATCTGATAGCAGCACATAGCAAGGAGGCACTCTAGAGAAGAGGAGAAGAAGAAGATCAAGGAGAAAAATTAAGTGTTGATTGCGATCCAGGCTTCGTTCAGATTCAGCAGGCTGAATTTTGGAGAACCAAAATTCAGATTAAAGAGGACTGTTCCAGGCTGATCCCGAGTGGATACTCGTAGAGGCCGGACACTTGTGCAGCTAAGAGAGAGCCTCTTCTCTTTCAGATCCAGTTTTGAAGAAAGGGATTGCGAAACAGATATGTGATTTGATTACAATCTGAATTTCATCATATATTAATTTCAGCATATGAAATACATCACGTAATTTTATGTTTTTATGCATGCAAAATTAAGATTAAAATTATTTTCATCTTATTCTCCGCTGTAGTATTTAGAAAATAAAATTTTTGAAACACATATGCATGCATCAAACTCCAAAATCCAACATTTTTAACTTTAGTTAGATTTATGCCCTTGGCATTTCATCCATGCAGTTTGGACTCTCCTTTGGGCATGCCAAGTGTTCAATATTTGTACTCCTTAAGATTCTCATTTTTTTCTTTTTTCCCATTTGACTCTAGTATCTTGATTGTTCTATACTATAATTCAGATCTTCATTTCTCCTCACAATTGGATTTACTGATCTTCTTTAAAATAATATTGGCTTTGGCTTCTTTCTTGATGACTAGTTTCATTTTCCCATTCTCAAATGGCCACAATACTTTCAAGGACATACCACATAATTTTATAATTTTTACATCATTCTATATTTTATGATCTATTTATTTTCATCTTCAACACTTCAATATGAATCCATTACTTGAGCTGACAAAAAAAAATCATATTCTTTTGCTTCTATTTAATAGACAATCCTCTCTTTGGCTTCAAGGCAAGATTTGAATCCTTCTATTGTCTTTCAACAGATTCATGAACCAAGGACCCTCCTCCTCCTTCCTTAGATGAATTTCATAAAGACAGCTGGCCCTTCTTGCAAATTCCTTGCTTAATTTCTTTTTGTTGCATTATAGATAATCTAGATGTGGTCTCCTAGCAGGCACCTTTGCTATTGTCTCATCTCCTAGCAGGCCCTGCTGCTATTCTCTGCTGTTTGTCACATCACTCTCCTTTTTTGAAGCTTTTGCTAACTCTGTGTTTAGAAAAAATGATGTGGAGAGCCCCATTTCACTTTGCTTAGAGACCTTGAGACTTGAGCATCATTATATGTTCTCTCATCATACATGCACTAGGTTTTTGACCTTTTCTATCTTGTATACGATGAAACCCCTTAGATTTTTAAATATTTATATGATGAATATCTAGTTGGAGTGATTGCTTTAACAATTTATGAAATTGATAAAACCTTTTCTAAATGTTATGTTAGACTAGATACCTTATATGAAGTTGTGTTAGAAGTATATATATAATGATGATGACAACTTATTCAATAGTTTTAAGTGTGAAGGTGACATATGAAGTTTCCAAAGTGTCCTAGGAGCTGAATGTCAAGGAACCCAAAACCTGGGAGTATCAGGTAACAAGCTGCCAGAATTTCCATGTCAGAGATATCATCATATCTTAAAGTTCTTTAGCTGTTCATATCAACAAAACCTTCCAAAGCTCAAAATCTATATAGCAATTATTTCAGTGCTATCATTTCTGTTGTCACCCAATCATGATGCAATAAGCTTCTTCCATATCATGTCAGCTTGCCTTTTCCCCTTCTTCACCCGCATCATATTATCACAACCTCTGCACATCAGTAACTTTGGGGTCGCTTAACACTTTTAAGAACTCAATTCATGACCATTTGAAGTCATCCCTTGATACGATGCCTTTATATCCAATACTTGTACAACTGTCACTATGCTACCTCTCTAAAATTTTCTTTTCCCTTTTAGTGGATTTACCATATAGTACAAACTTAATTATCATCCTCAAGGTGAAATTTTTAGCTGTTTAATTCAAAAAGATGGTTCTTCCAGAGGTACTCATCTATCCCCTGCATGAAAAACCATAAATGGATTGTATGTACTGAAGTCCATAACTAGGTTCTACATATGTGTCCCATATGGCAAACGGGCAAAGTATTATATGGCGAGCCTAATCTATGTATTTTGTATTAATTCCCAAAAGAGAGATTGCAATTGCAAGATTTAGTAAGTAAATAAGCCAATAAAACAAAATGAAGTGAATATAAATGCCAAATAACAAAGTCCAAAAAATAAAGTTATGAAATATACTTCTTAAACAAGGAAAAACAGTGGTATTAAATTCATATGCTGGTATTATAATGCAAAGTCATAGACCGTTATGCACACCAGTCCTCGTGAAAGCAGAGCAGATATAAGAAATAGTATTGCCCCCATACGACTTCGAAATACAGGAAGCATTGCCATAAGCTGACTAAAAGCAGCTGTCCATGAAGCATATGTTTTGACTCTTAGAACTTTCTGCAAATCTGAAGCTGACTCAATTGAAAGACCTTCTAAGGCTTTAGTTACCATCTGTTTAAATGTCATCAATAGCATTATAAAATTGAAACAACCGCAAGTTAGTAGGCTGAAAATGACTGTTAGAAAATTTATCTATCATCATCACCTCATTCTGATCAAATTCAGATCCATCATCTGCATGATGGCTTGAAAATCCTAGGGTTGCAACCACAGCTTTCTTTCCGCTCCCACATAAAAATAATATTTCAACCATACTATGAACCAACGCTCTGAAAAACAAACTTGTGGTCAGCATTTGATATTCAAAAATAAAAGATATTGACTAAGAAAAGCCATCCAACTGGAAAGAACAAAAAGAATCCCACAATGATAAATAAATATATAAATAAGTAAACTTGCCATCCTACATACCATTGATCTTGGCAGAAAAGTTTAAATTCTAGATGAATCCCAAGCACGTGCGCGCGCGCACACACGCACACAAAAAAAAAAAGAGATCTGTTGTAACCTCCACCATGTCTGCTTTCACATCTCATGAGACCATACATTTCAGTCATTTAACCGATACCTTCTAAGATATAACTAACATAACATCAAAACCAATATAGGGCATTAGACGGGAATCTGGGCACTCTCAGCATCCAGAGGTCAGCTCAATGATCAAAAATTAGTAAATCCTGCCAACCCACACAATCAGCTTCCTATCACCGTTTCTCCCCTTCAACAATTGCTAAATGAATGTATAAAATGTAAAAGAGCTTCTCATGAGGTTGTGTGAGGGTATGAATCCCTTTATTATATGTAGTCCCAAATTCATAGCCTTTCTATTTAATCAAAATTCATTGTTTGTTCCATTGTCACAAGAAAAATAAAGAACTTCTTTCAAAACTGACAGTTGCATCAATTTAGATGGAAGCAAATGTCAAAACTGACACCTCATACAGTTGTTGTCTTATGGCTAGCAGCATACCATGCGATAGTATGGAGAGTCCCATACCATCCTGACCCATATTGGTAAGCTGCCAGAATGGGGTCTGATATCAAGGCTGGAAACCTTAGTTTGGGACATCCAAGCAACAATTTATGGTCAAAAATAAACAATATGTAATTTGCTAGATAAAATGAGATCATCCAATCCTACTTTTATTTCAAAGAAAATCATTGACTCTAGGCGTCTCCCTTCCATTTCTGCTATCCCTTCTTTTTTTTTTTTTTTAACATTACCTCCTTATAGACACATGCACTCATTTCCTTTCTGCCATCACTTGTTTTCTCCTTCCCTCTTTTTGAGTATGGTGCTCTTTCCTTTTTTTTCCTAGCTGAACATACCTTCCCTTCTCACTTAGTGGTCCCCTCATTCTTTCTTCCCCGTAGTCCCCTCCATGACCATATCACAGCTAAGCAGGAAGAAAACAGATGAGTCATATTTGTCTTCTTTCACCCTCTTTTTCCTTAGATGTTTCCACCATGCATGTTATTCGTGTTTCCAGATCAGGCCAAACAAAACTATACAAAATTATCTTGATAAACTTTCAGCATTCTCATTCCCTTGTCATGAATCCAAATGGCGAAGCATAAGGGATAAATTGTTACAAGTATGACAGAGAATGTTACTGCAATCATTTCGAGTCAAAAGGTATCTTCCAAAATCAGCATCATTTTGCTGAAGTTAGCAGTGATATTGCTAAGCAAATAAACTTGTATTTTTCAGAATCAGCATGTCAAAGGAAATTATCATTTGCAACAAGAGATCAAAGTTATTATATGGTATAAACAAGACAAATTGATATGTCTAAAGAATCCGCAAAGACATAAAAATGCCCTTAATGGCAAAACATAACAAGTTCAAAGAAGAATACAATAACCAATTGGCAACATTTTGTTTTCAGCAAGCACAAATATGATCCATAAAAAACAAAGGAGATACATTTACAGCTAGATGAGAGTTATTATGGGCAGAGTAATCACCTTTGTTTTCTATCATCAGTTATAGATGCAAAATTATCAGTTGCTGCAAATGGACTTTGACAAAATCTCCTTTGAACTAAACTATACAGTGGACTATTTGCTTCAAGTTTACCCAACTCATCTGGAAAAAATAAAAGATATTTGAGGACATAGGCCTGCAGGACAAAGAAAAAAAAAATAATGTCAGAAAAGAAAAATTAATGTCAGAAAAGATCTTAGGAAAAAAATGAATAACAATGCTTAAGGCCAGTATTGCAATATAGAAGGGTTGGTGTATATAATAATATCAATTCAGCACATCCATAGTCACTGCCATAAAATGTTCTACACTTAACCTGCAAATAGCAACATTTGGAAGTACAATTTATTATGTTATAAGCATGTAATCCACTAAAAATGCATATAAATTTTTCATGAGATTGTCTCACAACAACAAATTGCAACAGATTGTTAACAATTGAGACATCTGCTTGCCAGCCAAATCTTTAGAGAAACTGAATACTTATGCAAATATGGAACATGATAGACCTTTTTTTCCTTTCATATATTACCCCCTTTATCAGCTTGATACAAGTTCACCTTACCATTTCATATCATGTTCCTGTACATGCCTGAGCTAGTCCAGTGAATGGCAAAAGGAAATGAGAAAGTAAACATAAAATGGCAATAGGACTACTTGATTGGGAAACACCATATAGAGAACTTGCACACATTTCTAACAACAGCTATGATCTTAATAAGCACTGAAAACAAATAACAGAAGGCTATGAAACAAGTCAAGACCCAGCTGATAATCGAGGCAGCATACTATGAGAATTTCATAACAATTCAGTTATTGATGCTATCTAAGAGCAACACTTGATAACATAAAGGTGGGAAAAAGGTTCAAAACAGTTCGATCAACATGTTCTCTTAGCAAGAAGGACAAGAGAATTATGCCGAAAAATCAAAAGGTAAAAAATGTGATAGGAGAAATGAAGGTTTATGTAAAGGTGAAAATGCATACAGAGAGTATCTTTACCAGAATCAATACAAAACAAGGAAGAGGGGAAATACAAGTAAGAAATAAAATAAGCTTTGCATGAATATACACAATCAAACCTGCCAATTGTAAATGCAACCATTATTCCAACTATATGGTCAATCTTAGAAGTTACTAAGCAAGAGATATGTGTTTTGGTATCCACAACAAATGAATTTGAATTAAAATGAATTTTGACTTTTTCCAAGCAATAAGGTCTTATAAATTCAGGGTCTACCATCTTTTGCAAATTCGCTGTAAAGAAATCTCAAAGGCTAAGCATTCTAAGGACATCAATGAATTGGGAAATACAAAATTACTGAAAGTCAAAACAATCACAAGATAACAATAAAACACAGCAAGATTGGATGAAAAAATTGATTGTGAGGCAGAAATGAAGCATGGAATGTAAAATGACAAGCAGAGAGTGTGCTACCTGTATGGTTGCCAAGACACCACAAGGACCTCCCTCATGCTGGACCAGACCCATGCATGTTGCTGGATCAGAGCTAAACCTATATGCATTAGTTCATAGAAAATCAGCAAGACAGAGGAAATAAAAGACAGGGAGTCTGTTAGTACTGCAATCAAATTTTCAGAACTTGGTTATTTAAGCATTACTAAAAAAGTCACTTTTTATTTGGAAGTTTTAAAGCACTTGGAAAAGGTTGAATAAATCAGAGAGGTTACAGTTTCAATAACAAAGGGCTCTTGGTTGGTATTGGTACTTGTTGATATGATGTCATAGCAGCAAACCCAGGTAATTATTAGCCCTGCAGAGATAGGTAATGATAGGTGTGACCAGGGCCATAGAGCTGTAAAGGCAGAGGACTAATTGATGGTACAACAGCACTGGTGGGACATGTGCATTAGAAGAATAAAAGTAACAAGCATATCATAAGAACAGTTATTACCTGTTTTTTTATTACCAAAATCAACACAAATGCCTAGTCATTGTCAACACAGCTTTGAGAAAAAAAGAACTATTTTCCAATAGAGATTCAGAGAATCAAGGATCCAAGTCCCCCATGAATCCAAACTTCATGCGTGAAGAACATGATTGTATCATCCAAACACGATATAAAATGCGAAGCAAGTATTTTGGTGACGAATCAACAACACCCTAAAATCAATACTTCCAACAGTGCCTTAGCAAAAGCAAGTCAAAAGCCAAATCAACAACCTTTAGGCTTAAGCATCCCTTAAAATTTGCACTAAGCAATATTAATCTTACAATTTGTATTGTGGTGCACTCTAATGACTGCATCTTTCTATCTTAATCATGTTGAAATTCCAGAAGTGAAATGAGATCCCCAGCATTTAAATATCGAGTTCTATGTGCAAGCTTCAACCTTGGATACCAATCAATGCCACACAGGTTGTAGCTCAATTTTAAAAGCATTGATTTTCATGAAACACCTTTATCAGCAATAAACACTGAATATTAGATTATTTTTTGGAAAGAGCTATACAGATGCAGCATTTTTTTAGGATATTTTGAATTCTGATGTTTACCAAAAAGATCCTGCACTGTCAGCATTGAACCAGTTTGTGCTAGAAACTAGAAAGTGCCCACAAGGAGATATGCATTAAAAGAAGGGAAATCTCTGGTCACGGACTACTCAATGTTGACTCAAGATTTTATCCAAAGCCCGAAAGCTTAATGGGAAACCTTCACGATTTCACCCATATGACTTTAGACAACAATTATTAGGCCCAGTTGCTAAACACAAAGCGCTCCACTCTTCAAATCATGGCATTCTCTCTTAAGTCAGAACCAATATGTTGCACTACTAACTGACAAACAACCTGCCTTGATTATTCAGCAAGATCTAAAGATCCACCTCTATGACCTCATAATTTCCTTAAACATATCCCAAACCTTGTGTCAGACAGGATACAGCATCAGTAAAAAAAAAAGATACTTCCTCTGCAAATAAATGATGATATTTTTGACAGCTGTTAACTCTCCATTAAAAAGTGTTTTCCCAATGTCTCTCCAAATCTAAATGACAAGTAAATATTTCTCTACTGAACTGAATTTGTACTCTCTCCAGCCTTCAGACACACATACCTTTTTGCCCAGTTCAAGGTTTGCAGCACATCCAAGTCCCCTCATCTTCAACACTCTATGGAAGCCAGACAATCCAAAAGGAGCTAAGCATCCTATATTTACTGGTGGGCAGTTGATGGATTGACATACCATTTAGTTTAAATTTTAAAGAACTGAAGTTAGGAAACAGGTATTCATACTGAGTTAAGCTGTTCACTATTCATCATAAGCAGTTGCAAAGTTCATGAGAAGTCCATAATCAGCTATTGTTAAAATCATCAAGGAATATCTTTAATTTATGAAATTCTCAATAATACATATAGACAGCAGAAGCTAAGGTCATCCATCACCAATTTCTTTTTTCACCCGAAAGCCTTCCAACAGAATGTGGACCTTAGTGCAGCGACATCATAAAACTATATAACTTTGAAATGTTCATAGTGCAGATAATGGCCCTCTAGGTTTCATTTAACACCAACGACAGTGTAAAAATATAAATAAAAACAAAGAAGAAAACTTTCGTATATATGGTTCCTGGTTAACGAAAAACTGCTGAAAGCATCAAAAAGCCATGAAAAAAATATAATCAAACGGGCAAAAAGGAAAAAAAAAAAAAAAAAAGAGTAGAAACCAAAAAAAGACTGGGAAATTCCAACAGGTAGACCAGTCATACTCACCTGATACCCTGATTGCTCCATTGTGCCAGCACATCCCTCGACACGCCATTCCCGAACACCATCAAAAACAGCTGGTCGACGTCCGAGGACGATAGCTCCTCCCCAGAATCCAAACCCCTGCGCTCCCCCTCCTCCACCTTTCCTCCTTGCGGAGCACCCACTTCGGCTTTCGCCGCCGAGGGCCCCACGGCCGCGGCAGCGCTCTTGCCCACCACCTCCTCCCTCGCGCCCACCGGCCGTGCAGAGCTGGCGCTCTTGTTCTCCATTGCCCTGATCCGCTTCTCGGCCGTGATCCGCTTCTCCGCCGCCGACGCCAGAAGCTCCCTCTGCAACCTCCGGTTCCGCGCCTCCACCGACTCCTCCCCGCTCTCTCTCGGCTTGCTCCGCTTCGCCTCCGGCATCGAGCTCTGGAGGCTCATCCGCAGTGCCATCTGAAGCTCCTCGTCCTCGCGATCCGCCATGGGAAGAGATACCACCGACAAAATCCCAAAATCACAGCCGAACCCTACGGAACAGAAATCTAGGGTTTCGATCGATCGAATTAGAACACCACGAGAGATCGAACCAGCGGGAGAATAATTTTGGTATCGATCGGATGGTATCTAACATGGAATTCGATTCGATAAAAGATTCAGTTGGGGAATTCAGATTGGAAACCCTAGAGGCTAGGGGCATTCGGCAGCGAGGGTTCGTCGAGGCGGAGACGGCCGGTCGACGGGAGGCGGAGAAGGAAGCGAGACGGGATCGCAAAGTAAAAATACCGTCCGCTTCCCTACCACCCGCGGCCGGATAGATTTACCAAAATGCCCTTGCACGTGCATCAGTTGTAGGGATCTCCGGCCGTCCATCTGGTCCATACGTGCAAAGAAGCAGATTACGGCCGTCTGATGCTGTTCGGGATCTCGATAATTTAGTTTAACTTGGTGGTGAAGTTGGGAGAGTGTCTTCCGAAACGTTACTGGTTTGAGGCGGCTTCATTCAAGTGAAGCAGGCAAGGAGTGCACCCAGCGTCGGGACGGGGTTGCATCTTTCGCGCCAAAGAAGAATTAACATTACTTCGCACGAATTCACCGTTGGATCGCGTATCGATCTGCGCAGCAAATTGTGGAAAAGTTTGGGGTGCTTTGACAGCTGCGCATAACGCGATCCCACGCTGTGCTGTCTGAAGAATTGGCGAGGTCGGAACGACTTTGGTAGCGAAATGGCCGCGTCTGAAGAATTGGCGGGGATATGACCCTACAGAACGCAGACAAGATCACCAAATGGCATGGCGCCTCTGCCCTTTGTCATGTTGGGTCGGAACGAGTTTGGTAGCGAAATGGCCGCGTGGTGACATTCAAATTAGGATGCCAATGGAAATGAGAGATTAATACATAATCGCGGGTTCTGATCACGGCATTATTCCATTAGTAAATTTGAAAGGAATCATTATTTACCATTATAAAGATTATAACTTATAACAATTAATATGTACTTTACAATGTATAATTTAATAGTAAAATAATAACTGTTATAAGAGTGTTGTGGTGAAAATTAATAAATAACAGAAAATTAATATTTTCAAATCATTATTCACTTAATATAAATTTTATCACCTTTGAATGGTGAAAAACGTGTTTAAAATAACAGAAAAATTATAAATTGTTGTTACTTGGAGACTTTGGTTGGTGGGTCTCGCTCCTTTTATTCAAAAATATATTATTTATTTGAAAGAACAATAAAAATGCAAATAACAACTACTGCTTTTTGCTACGATTGCCCATTCTAGCACCAAATAATCCATTGTAGCTCTCATTATCTTTTTATTTATAATACTATGGAGGTGTCTGAAATTATTATAAGTCATTCTAATATCGTAATGGCTGTCATTTTAATCATCGTTTCAAAACTAGAGGCTAGATAACTGTGTTGCTGTTAAGTGGAAGAATGAAAGGCTTTGATCATAAGAGAGGAAATATCAACTGCTTCTATCTCTATATATGATATAAGCACATCAGCTATTAGTTCGTGCACTCCTCGTTTTAGGAGTTTGGCAAATTGGAACATATTGGTGTATCCAGTGTCTAAGCCATACTAACTGGCATCCATTTCATCCATTCTAGTTCAAGAAACTAAATACTATATTGGACTAAAAAATGACTAAATCTTGCCAAGACTATTATTGATTAGAACTTAATCAAGAACAAGATTTGTCATTTTGATGACAGATCTTGTATTGATACCATCCTATTATAATGTTAGTACGCTAATCGATACAGCATATGATAGTATCGGTATAATATACCATATCGATATAATATAATATGTTCTGTAACAGATAGTATAAGATGGTATAACAAATCTTGGTCAAGAGTTTTCCAGACCCATTTAATTCAGATCAGGTGTGGAGTTTTCATAAAAAAGAGAAGGATGCATGGCCCAAGAGTCACTTTTTCCTATTTTTGTATGACATGGTAGTCACCATGTGGAGATCCTGCTAACATTGACAGCACGTAAAAACTTATGATAATTGATGTAACTTCAGTTTCCATGAAGTCATTTGGAGTTCTGACTGGATGTCTTAACATAGTGAATCGCATTCAAAGACTGGTAGCTAAAATACTTGAAGAATATAGCTTCCATGGAAACATGTATGGCCTCTTCTTGAAAGACCACATTAGAACAATTATTAACTCTCACTTTGAAATGATCCAATCCCTTGGCACACAATGACATATTTACCGAAAGGGTTTTATCAAACAACTTCAGTTTGTTGCTATGTTAACCTGCACCTTGAAAAAGTCCAAAACAAAATCCTAATCAGTAAGAGAAGTTTATGAATATGATTTCCAATTATAATTCATACATACTTTAGCCATAAATGGATCGACGATGTCATTCCAGACAGCTTAAAATTAATAGCTGATATCATAAAACAATCAAGCAACAGAGTACATCATTGAACGACCAACGAATAAATAGTCTTCTTAGCATGAACAACTACTACATGCAACAAAACTCAAAATCACTGAATTAGAAAAAGTAACAGATGCATCTCCATTCTTGATTATAGCCAGACAAAACGAGTCTACCGCCTTAGGCTCTGCATGATGTACTGAGCATAGAGATCCCTGCAACCATACCCATCAAAGAATATAATCAGAAGAGGAATATTGCAAAAACACATACATAGATATTTCGTGAATCACAACCATCACTAAACACTAGCGTATATAATGCGTTGCATTAGGACCGATATGTAGTTCTGGCACATTAATATTCATGACAAATATGTATGTTTATGTTTCAGAAATCACATGCATGTGATGGTTGAAACCAACTTACATGGAGTGCTGGATGGCCTCAACAGCAGTATTTGCAGGCAAGAACTCATTGACAGCAACCTCTTTGTTCTCATTCTTTTTGTCTGAACTCAGTCAAGGTTTCTGTTGACGATTTGTAGATTTATTATATCCTCCTAGAGAAACTGGGCCACAGCACAGCAGTGCCCCCAGCATTACTGCCATCCAGTAAATATTACAAAAAAAAAAAAAAATCATATCTTCATAAGTTGAGCAACATGAAAGCTTCAAGCAGAAAGTAAAACAGGATACAATCTTCAAAGAAGCGCTTTATTTCAGCAAGCCGATGAGGAGAGAGCTCTGAGATGTCATTGTAGTGGCGGTACTCAGGATCATCAGCACACACTGCAATGATTTTATCATCTTTCTCTCCCTGTTTAACAAAACCAAAAAGCATGGTCCTCAGAGTAGGAAAATAAGTAAATGAATAAAAAACTTCATGTTACGAGATAATACTTGGTCAATCATGGGCATCAGTCCAATGGCCCTGGCTCGAAGAAAGCAACCAGGAAGGACTGGTTCCTGTTCAAAGTATTGAAAGGGAACCTTATTAGTACTTATTAGTACTTTTGACCTTCTGCTTAAAGATCCTCTTATTGTTACTTAGAATCATCTTGAGGTGAGGAATACAAAGCAAACAATGCATTAAAACCATGTATTTATCTTATGCTCCACAAAAGCAAGTCGTCAAGTAGTATAGATTAGAAGTTATTGGGTCACCTGCATGAGGACCAAAACATCCATTGGATCATTGTCTTCGCAAAGTGTTCGAGGAATAAAACCATAATTATGAGGATACACCACTGATGAATACAAGACCCTATCAACCTGAGGCCAATGTCAAAAATTGTAAGATCATCATCAGGGAAAAAGAAAAAGGAATGATGAATGACACGTACAGCATAATAATGAAGTATACGATTAGAAAATTCTAATGATTCACAGATATTCCAGCAGCAAGAAAGAACCACTGTTATTATGCCTGCTACTCTATTATGCCTTGCTGATCTCAGGAAAATTAAATGATGTAAATGCAGCATTTACGCACCTTAATCAGTCCAGTCTTCTTGTCAAGTTCATATTTAACTTTACTTCCTTTTGTTATCTCCACAACCTATACCAGATGAACAGGAAAAAAGAACCATGAAGCGTTCACTCTCTTTCAGACAACTGATTTAGAAGAGCCGCGAAACCAACACATGTTTGTCTTGTCATACTATGCATTTAAAATTTAATTGAGGGATCTAGCTTCATCAAACTCTAGTTTTTAGTGACTTAGAATTTGGAACATTCTTAACTGGAAATGGTGGTGATTTTGCTCCAAGAAGCTTTTCTCAGGGCATGAAATTAAAAATGGTTTATGTCACAATGCTGGAGGTCTCCAAATATCTAGATCATAAAAAGCTTATAAAAAAAAACACTTACCACATTAAAAATAGAAGGAGCTCCCGGACCTGCATGCAAACCATGTGGTCACTTAGCTGCTGTTGGCTGATCAGATGCCATTGAAATCAAATCGCAGGTAAACAAGAATATGTTGAGGTGAGTACCTATTTCAAGATCATGCCAAGGATGTGCGGCGACTGATCTCCTTGACAAGGATGAGAGAATCCTTTCATTCAACCGTGGAACAGGGCGCTTCTCAGCAGCAGCGCTCCCATTTTCGTCACTCATATTTCTAATAGCAAAAAAACATTAAGAGAAAACTAAAAAGTGGATGTCCAAGAGATGCATAGACCAACAACCAAACAATAAACACATGAATCTAATCAGAGAATCATAGCATTTATATTTATCTATCAATGGTAGCTCCTAAATCAACTAAAATTCGATTGGAAAGTACCGATAAAAATCACAAATGGAAGAGTACACTAGAAGATATTTCAATTTTCTTTTTCAGCCCCCGTCCTAAGAGAACTTATTGTTTGCATCTCAAGTGCAGACTCACTAAAGTAATAGGTGAATCTATTATTACTACATTAAAAGGTACATAATGAAGTTCGTACAAAATATGAATCCTACAGCATAAGATCTTTTTTCGTATTTGCAAATGGTATGGAACAACAAAGTACACACGTCAAAGATCTGATGCAATAATCGTATGCATTATCGCACCAGAAAAAGAGGAGATCCAATAATACAATCCACACAACTAATCCTAGGGATTTGCACTAAATTCAAGTAAATCAAAAAAAAAAAAATCCTTCAACCAAAAAATTAAACGACAGATAGATTCCTAAAGCTTCCTATTCAGAATAACAATTCTGAGGATAAGTAATCAAAGAAAAAAAAAACTAACTCTAGGAGAAATGCTTAACTTTTAGAAGATTTATAAAATAATATTGCAGCAAGAAATCTGGATCTTTCAAATAAGAAACAAAAAAAAAAAAAAAGAAGAGGGAAACTATTAACCTTTGAGCTCCAAGAATCTAAAAGCAACATCAAAATGTAACAAAAAGACAAAGGAAAAAAAAAAAAGTTCAAGACCTTGATATCAAACAAAAAGTTGCATCAGTAAGCAAAGGATTGACGAATTGATCCAAGAAAAATTATAGAAAGGGGAAAGAAAAGATCAATACCTTTAATGAGAGAAATCTGAGTCGAGGGAGAGGAGGAGAAGAGGAGTGTTCTGCTCTCCGATTTGTTTGGTGGAATCGGCCCCCTGGTCTTTCTTTTATATAAAAACTCGGAGTGGGAGTTGAGGTGCACGAATGGCACGTTCGCGGCTGCTGACCTTCTCGCGAGAGAACCGGCGGTTCTTCTTCTCCCTGACCCTACTTGCTTACGGTCACCAACGGGTGAGCAAATGACCATCGAAGGCCTTGAATAATTCTAACCAAAATATTTCAAATAATTTTATTTCAATTAATAGTCATTCCTCTTCGCTCACGTAAATTTATTCAATCTCTTTCCCAGATAAGTTCGATCGGATTAAAAACCGAATATCCTTTTGGTTTTATGAAATGCAAACTATATCTTTGGTGCTTTATTTAAATACTCAAAAAAATTATTTGACTGAATCAATTGGGAAAACAAAAAAAAATCCAGATTTGCCATAGAACCATACAAATCGTAAAAGCCAATACTATCTTTGGTTCACTGAATGGAGCATTGAAATGAAAACGAGATTACAACTTTGGCCTGATTGCTATATGTGTTATGATAATAAAAAGTAGGATTACATTTTTTTTTGAAATCATAATTCTTTCATTCTCAAAGAAATGGCATTTCTGCTTTTTACGTAAGGGAATGGCTACTCCCGAATGCTTTATTTGATATAATTTTTAAAAAATATTTTATTTTTAAAATATAATATTATAATTTATACTAGTAGCATGCAATGTAATATTATATCAATTGTTACCTAAAAATTTACGATGTACTCTAAATCAGCAAACAAACTTGGTGCAATGGATTTTAAAGAAAGAAAATACAAATTAAACTATAATTATCTAATAGTATTGAGTAATATATCAAAGTAAGAATTAAAACATAACTAAAATAAATACTTAAAATAAAATATATAATAAAATATGTCAATTAAAAATTAAAAATTAAAAAACTAAGAGGTAAAAGTATAACAAAACATAAATCATATTAAAATTGACATAAAACTTAGTACTTAAATAAATAAAAGGTCAAAATAAAATACTGAAAAGAATTATAGCAATCTTTTTTTATAAGATACTTCTATTACTTAGTTAATAATATTTTAAAATAATAACAAACTGATTATGTTCTAATATATAAGTAGTTCAATTAAATATTGAAATTGAAATGCTATTTTTCATGCACTCCTCTGTATTGTCTCCAAACATTGGAATGGGAATCATGATTTTTATTCCCCATCTTACAATTTCCACTCTATTTTAAAAACTCCGCCGATTTCTTTGATTCCTGGACTGTAGGAGTCATGAATTAAGATATCAGAAATTCTGGCATTTCAAAATTTAAACATCCATAAAATTGAAAAGTAAAAAATGTACAGATTTGAGCATTTTGAAGATAAATATATACAGAAAGCTTGTCAGTCATCTGCTGGCTGCCTGACTTTTCTCAAAATATCCTCAGTGTTTAGCAATCCCAGATAGAGGAAGTAAGCGAATCTTCCTAATTGCTCAACTTTTCAGGGAAAGGGGTACGTTGCGCACTTTTATTTATACAATGGCAACTATTTTTTGAAGAAAGTTGTTAGAGACACGTTGTGGAAGACATGGTTGCAGTTTCATGGGAATAAAACGTGCAAGCATTTTTTGATTTCTAGGCAGTGTTCTCGGATTCTATCACCAGTACTTGAAAACTTCTTTCAATATACCACTAAGATATCTAGATCTTCGCGCAATATAAAATTCAACATCCAGACCTGCCGACTTGCATCCATAGGTGTCAAATAGAAAATCTGAACACTTTCTTTTGTCTATCTTGTGCTTTCTTGCGTTATAATAACCACGTGGAGACTGCCAATGTAATCAGAGAGCCTACATCGTTCTCCTAGAGTGGCGTGGCATGTTTATCAATTTAAAGCCATGAAACTGATAAATGATGGAGTTGCAGTATGATATTCCTAAGAAATAGCAAGTGCCATGCATGTGACTTGATTACGATATTAAAGTGCCCAGCCAATAAAATAATAATAATAATAATAATAAAGTCCTCGGCCAATAGGTGCTGTACCATACGTCGAGGGTTCTGCAATGTCCCAAAGACCAATACTCTTTAATCGAAATAAGTCTAATAAAAGATCATCAGCACTGTAGCAAAAAGAGAGAAAAATTTTTAAAAAAGGGGTAAGTGGTTCGAGTCGAATATTGGAAGTAGAGCCGCACCCAGCGAGCTCGCGTTATGATAAAGATAAGTTAATCCAGCAACTTAGATCGCCATTAGCAGACTCACTGATTCATTATTTCTCAAATTTCCATTTCAAGACAGACATTTGAATCAAATCCCGGTCCCTCAGATATTATGACACTATGATCTACAATTTACTGTTTTGCTAATATCATTAATATTTGCACCAGCTTCACAGCATTTAGAAATTAGACAATATGCATCTCAGTAGTGTCGTGGAAGTTAATTTGCAGGGTGAAGAAGTGCAAAGATGACATTAGCTGAGCACCAGAAATTTAGTACCATCAATTCCCGTCGACCCAAGAAAAATATCATTCGGTGAGAGTGACCGATATTAAGTAAAATGTCCAGTTAAATTTCAATTCTTTGGAAACTACCACGAGTAGGAGAACGGAGAGCAAAACAAAATGAACCAATAAGCAGCCTACACCAATAACAGTTTTCCAAGGCAACAACAATTAGATAATGCTTATTAAAACAAAATAAGATACTCAAAACTTACCGAACTTTTTCGACTAATCCAACTAAAGCATAAGAGGGTTAATATGTGGATCTTAATGCACTGATCTGTGTATATAAACTGTGAGAAAAAATTTATCTAAAAGAGAGCCATCTTCTTCAATTATAATATTTAATCCTCATTTCTGTATCTCATTTTGAAAGGCATGTCAGCAACAGCAAGTAGAGTCAGGAAGATGCTTTCATTTGATGTAAAATACTCATCTATGTTTAAATAGCATGTAAAATGAACCATTTCAGGGCATTCCATTACTTGTTATCAAGGCTATATCATTCGAAGAACTTCAGTGTTATCTGTGACAGAAAAAAATTAATTAAAAAGGACAACTGAGTAGTGCATTATAAATAATCAAAGATCAGACACTGGAACAATAAGTTCTTTAATATCTTATCAGTTCCTATTTGAACTGTATTATTAACATCTAATAGAGAATAATATTGGGAAAGGAAATCCAATATCCAGTAGTGTCTCATCATTAGCAACTGTAGGAAGTGATAATCTAAAACAGGAACATTATTAATTAGCAGATAATAGTGGTGAAAGAATGAAAGCCTATTGAATTAGCAAATCTAAACTGTAAATTATAAAACTAAATAAATGATAGATCACTTATTACTATAGTGTACAAGGTCTTTTTGGATGTTGAAAAGATTCTGATGGATTTGGTTAACAAAAGACTGTACAACAACAAAAATAGAAAACAAAGTTGAATCCTGACAGCATGTGAGATATCGATATGATTCTTATCAATAAATTAATCAACACTATGGCAAGGAGTAAGAAGATTTGAACTATGAAGGCACTTGCTTGACATAGATAGCTAAAAGAATTGGAATAGACAACAGGGGCAGACAAGTTCTAGTCAATGACTAGATGTCATTGATAGATCCAAAACCGATAAAACGAAAAGAAATTATGAAGAAACCCTAGAAGCATCTATAAAAAATCAAGAAGAAATACAAAGCCATGAATTGTAGCAAGAAGTTTATCTGCTTAAGGAAGTTTTAAAAAAACTAAATACAAAATCTTAAGATAAAAGGCAAGTTAACCAAATGGACCAGATATTGGGCAGTGAGCAGGGCCTGTGAGCATGAGAGAATGTATTTTGGAAGTATTATGATAATTTCTTATAAGACGGAGACTAATTAGTGACTTCAAAAACAGTTTTGACATGTGGTAATTATATGGATCAAAAAGTTGGCCAGTTAGTAGGCCCCATGAGCAAAAAAGTGTAGTAGACATTAGCCTGTCAAAGTGGGTTTTTTGAAAAATGAAGATAGGTTGAATCTGAACAAGCGCATTAAACAAATGTTAGGACTTATGCTATTAGAAGATAAATCAAGGAATTCATCTATTTGTCTAGACGAGTGCAATATAAACAAGTGATGACAATACTACGGAGGGGGTTCTGGTACATAGATTGAAGGTCAGTTAAAGGGAACTGGTTATCAAAATAGACAAATAGACAATAAGCAGTCATTTAACTAAGTTCTTGTTTCAAAAAATTTGGTATTCAGGTAGGCTGTGGACCGATGAGAAAATAGGATTCATGAAAATGACCTAAAATTGATAGAATTAAGCTTCTTGTTTGTGCTTGCCCATTTTCCAATCAATATTACTTCAAACCTGACTTTCAGACATGCTACTAACTAAAAGATAAGCAAATGGTGGCTTCTCATTTTTGTTTTGCTTATAGTTCACTAATAGAATGGATCTAATATTTGTCGACTTAGATTCTTTGGTCAGCAGTATGTCTGACATTAGACTTGAAGCTTTACATGTTTAAAAAAAGGCAAGCTTGCCAATGATGGGCTAACGTGTGAACTAATAGACATTTTCTCATACAGAATGAACTCTACGAACAAGAAACACGAGCTTTTATTTGCTTTCCTGGTATCCAATGATACTTGATTATATATTTTCTGCCTTCTCTTTTATAGGTACTACAGTTTGATTGCACTGATGATGTTTTGCACCATAAGATTCATCCAGATGTTACCATTAACCATATCTACAAAAAAACAGGCAAACAAATAGAGAGCGAGAGCTTAAGTAGATATGCTCATAGAAGTTGGCCCAGATCAATACAATGCGACACAACTAAGCTCCCAAGACAATATGAAGAGATCAATGAGCCTACAATCTGGCAGTTAGAAGCTAAGTCAGAGTTCAGAGAACATTATAAAGATCTTTTCCCCCAATTTCAGATGTAGGAGAAAGAAGTGCGAGATTAAAAGACTTGGCTAGCGAGCAAATGATTCATCAAAATTTTATTTATTTCTGGAGAAATGGTCTATAAAGCTTTGATGCAAACCATCAGTGAAGTAAAATCAATGTAACTGACTTCTTAATTGATGGAGTATGACTCCTCATTTTTTTCATTTAAATTTTAGATCAATTAAACAACATATACAGAAGAAGCCAATCACAGATATAAATCACTGAGCTCCATTGCAATTCATACCTCTACTTCATCAATCTGCTCATGGGTTCTCATCAAAAAGAACTTTGTAGAACCTCTTCCTCTCTTCCCTTTTCTCGGCACTGTGCAGTCTCAGTGCTTCCTCTTCATCCTCTTCGTCTTCCTCCTCCTTCGGTCTCGCTTCAATCTCACCTCTCTTCCTCTTCTTCTCCAAATTCACCAACCGCCTCCTCCTATTATACTCGTGAAGCCCCTCTTGCATCAATTCCCCCAGCTTATCCTTCACGACCACCAATGGATCCTTCTCGACAAGCTCCGATCCCCTGTACCCCTCCCGGAGGACCACCGTGTATATCTTGTACCGGTTCGACACATAGAATATGCATGGTTGCCGGAGAAGCAATAAATTCAGCCTCTCCGGCAATCCAAATTCCCTCTTGAAATGCTCCAATTTCACAATCGAAGCCTTCTTCCACAGTGTTAGTGAGAGAAGCTCATGGACCACGCCCACAGACCGCATCTCCGACTCCTTCCAATCATCGGAATACGGTGAAATGTATGGCGTGCCATCATTGAATTCGTCAAATTTTGCCCGAGTTTTCACCCAGCTCGGCGGCAGTGAGCAGACGTACCGCGGCTCCGTCCCCTGTTCAGCTGCCGCTGCCTCGATGGCGGAGACCGCGAGCGCCGGGTCCCACCGGACGAGCTCGATCTCCATCGTATTACGGCGGCCGTAGCGGTTCACGACGCGGAAGGTGTCGGGGTATTGGGGGAGAATGCGGATGATGTAGTCATCGGGGAGGCCGAAGTTTCTCTTGAGCTCGTTGAGCTTGACGACGTTGAGGCGGCGGTCGCGTGAGAGCATGAGGAGCTTGGCGAGGCGGCGGGCCATGGCAGGCTCCGTCGAGTCCTGGACGGCCTCCTCCTCGTCGACGAGGGCGGCCATGCGCTTGGAAAACCGGAAGTGGACCTCGCCGTCGTCGCCGGAGAAGGTCTCGAAGCAGCAGGGGTATTTGTGGAGCCAGTTGAGGGCTTTGCCCTGGAGGTCGAGGGTTTTGAACTTTTTCTGTAAGGATCGGACGGTGGCGGTGTGGTTGGGGGAGCGAAGGAGGATGTGCTTGATCTGGTTGTTGACGATCCAGCGGCGGTTGCGGGATAGGGTGGCTTCGAGGGACGGGTCCTTCTTCATCGACCAGAGGGCGAGGCCGCGGCAGAGGATGTGGAGGTTGGGATGGACGTCGGGGTGGAAGGGATCGAGGAGCCGCCGAGGGAGGAGGTGGCGGAGGGCGACGGACCGCCTCGCCGACATGGGCGCGGCTCAGGACGGTGTGACGGGTTGTCGCAGGGTACTCCGTGTCATCCAAATTGGGATTCGCCGTTATAAAGAAAATAACGGCCGGTATTTGTACGAATCACGAAGCTATGCAACTTTTTTGTGATTAAGGAATTACAAATTATTTGTACCCAAAAAAAATCCAAATTATCAATTAAAAAGTAATTGAATTTTGCATTAAAAAAAATCAAATCACTGTCCATTTTACAATAAAAGATTAAATTAATCTTAACTCATTCAGAGATCCATTGACAATTTTGCCTGGGTAATATTATTCACGGAAATAAAAGCAAAAGATTTGCCAATGATTGATATTCCCAAATAATTTTTATTAAGATATATATTATATAATTTAATTAATTCTTATCTTGCCAGTATTGTCCATCATGAGGTTTGATCTTATTGCTCATTATCTCCTTGGGCACTTCTAGACAAGCCCAAAAAGATACGAGGAAATGAGAATAAGGTTGAAAAAAAGGGCCTCAATTAGATATGATAATTTTTCAAAATGGGGCATAATTCGAGAATCTGTAAAAGCTTCAAGAAAAAATCAAAAAAAAATAATAAAAAAGATCAAAATAGCATCAGCAAAGAATAAAAAAGTAATAAGAGATAAAGCAGCAGCTAAGTAGATAGTAGCTAAATGTAAATTAATAACCAGGTGCAAGAAAGTAGCTAAACCCAAGGTGAGAACTAAAATACTATGGAAAAGAGACTTGCAAGGAGCAATACACTTGATAAAAAGGTAGAAAGGGAAGAGAAGAGATAGGGCGTCCTTCACTCATCTAGCTTGTAAGGAATTTAAATTTCAGGCTAGCCATAAGTAAGAGTATACCTTAGGCTATTTTAAGACTGAAACATATTTATGGAATCTAAAGCATCGAAAGTCCCTCCACCGATCACTGTAGTAGTTGAGTTGCTCATAATAGCTACTAGTTTTTACTCAAAATCAACTTTTGGAATAAAAAAATATACATCAAGATGGCTCTTTGCATCCTCTCTCAACAAGATCCTTATGGATCAAATATGTAGGACGAGTAATTTATCAAGTTTACACTTTCTCATTCCGACACATTTTGTTTATGATAGCTGAAAATTTAGTGGTATTTGATACACAAATTTCATTTGGATGTGATATAGGTTTTGTTTTCGGGCATGGTATAGGTTTTTTAATTGAAAATGGTATACATATATTTTTTTGGATAGGATATAGGTTTTGTGTTCATGATAGACATATGTTTTATGTTCATGAAATGCATCATAGAGTGGATGTTATGATGCTTATCAGTCTTACCAAGAAGAAGATTTGATTTCATAGTTGACAAAACTTTTGTGATTATAAATATAAAGTTGGTTGTTAGATAAATCTAGTTCTCAACTTCCTGTGAACAATTTTTGGATATAGATGTCTAAGCCCTAATTATTACTACAAATAAGCAAGCAGAAAGCATTGTTATTGACCTTATTTGTATGATATATGTAGTGTTTGAATGCGATATAAATAGATAACATTTTATAAATATATGAATGGATTTAGTTAGTCTACTATAGCCACTTATTTAATCTTAAAACTAACTATATGTGTAGTAGTGTTTGGATGCAGTATAAAATGGTGGTTTCAATGAATCTTAAAATCGTGCAATCCAATGTGCTTTTAAGTTTATCATCATTTCAGATTCAATTTTAATTTGATTGAACCATGGCCAAGTATTTAAGCTCATTAGTCGTTACTAGATAGATGTGAAGTAATATTTAGATGTATTGTTAATTGAGAGGTTTTCAGTGTCTTGCTGAAATACAAACTCTTGCAAATTCAGCGAATTGAGAGGTTTCAATTTCTTTTTTAATCTCAGGGTAATATAACTATGCAACTATCATAATGTAACATCTTTCTATTCAGTTCGGTTGCTTTCAATTTAATTGAGATGGCTCATCAACATCACTTAATATTATACATTTGATGTTAGTTGAATTGATTTAAATTCACTTTATCATGTACAGTTGATTCCGGTGGTTTTATTTATGTACAGTTGCTTTCTGTATATTTTTTTGGATGTATGTCATGTATCTTTCATTTACATTATCCATCTTGAACCCTTGCAATAGCAAAGCTCCACAAGAGAAAGGTAATGATCCCTAATTAAGCTAACAATATAATTATCATTATTTATATAGCTCGCTTGCAAAATTATCTTGGTACATGAACTCTACTTACATGATTCCCACTGCATAATTACCTTGGTCCCCAAATAGACATAACTATCTAAAAACTTCTGAATTAACTATAAAATATTCAACTCGGACCACATTGATATAGACCCCAAAAGCCCTTTAATAGGACACCGATTAACCAAGACAAGACTTTTAGGGTGACTTTGGTTTTCACATTCCAAACTAAAGCCAAATAGCTATGTGCGACTATCTAAGATGCAAACATATGCCAGGTCAACTACTTTATATTTGCTTTGTAGCTCAGTAGCTAACCCTCAAAATTTTTGATGCGGTGAACGAGCCTATAAATGATGTTTCCTCTCATGCATTTTTAGGCGAATTGTGCCAAGAAATAATTGCAACCCTTGAGTTCTTGAAACACCAACTTAAGATTGGAGATTCTATAAAAAAATTATAGAATAATTAAAGAAATTGAAGCATCGACAATGTGCCTCATACGTTGAGCATTCATTTATATATGGACCAGAGTTTGTGGTGGTCCACAATATTTCTTGCTTAATGATGGTAATGGACAAGGTAGATTGACGTAAGATTGAAACTTGGCTTGCTTTTATGGTGATTCTCGCTCTACCTCCACCTTTTCTCTCTCTCTTCCTCCTCTATCGTGCATGATATCCTTCAATAGCTTCTCTATTTTCATTTAAATTCTAGTTATTTAGAAGAAAATCATCGATGTCATTTGATTTGTAGTTTCCTTAGCAACATAGGATTTTACCCCACCCAAATGATGCTAAAGATATTTTAGTTGGAAAAAGAAAAGTTATCATGTCCTAATTTATAGTACCCTTCTTTAACATTGTGTTAATAAAAATGAATTACATAATTGTTTTGGATCCAACCTGTTAGCTCAAATATCTTGTTAAAAGTTCTCAAGGGTTTATTTCAATAATCTTGTTAAATCCTTAGATTTGGAAATAGAAATTCTAGGATTAATCAATATACAAGACTTAGCTCACTTCTATCAATTGGATCTCTTGTGGCCTATTGCTGCACGGAAGAACTTGTTGAGGTCATTTTTTCTCTCAATAGATTGGAACCATCTTACTTTAGAAGTATTTCAATGAATTCTATAAATATAATCCCAATCTCTCTCTCTCTATATATATATTTATCCCGCACGAAATTATTAAAATAAATTAGAGTAAAGATATCTTATCATATTTTATATTTATATATTAAAATATTTAACATATTACTTTAATTTATCTTATTTTTCTAATCAAAATAAATATTCATATAATAAATAATATATTATAAATATAAATAAAATTATTAATTTTATAATGATAATTAATATATTTTTATAAGATCAATAATTTATAGGACTAATAAATATATTTTTATAAAATCTATTAATCATTAATATATTAATAAAATAATAATATTTTATTTATAATATATTATATATAATAAATAAATATATTTTTATAAAATATATTATAGATAGTTTTCGTATTATATAATCAATAATTTTAAATTCTGATAAAATATCAAATAGATCATAGGTACTCAATAATTTTTAGTCATTAAATTATAATCTATCAAATATTATGATTTTAAATTATTAATAATTATATTATAATAAAATTTAAATTATTAATAATATTATATCATCCTGATCTTATCTGGATCATCAAATATTGTTTTAATTTAAAAAAAAAAAATCAGTCGCGTGCGAACGGACATGCCCATACTTTACAACGGTCGTTACTTTGAGTCATGCCGACGGGTCGGCAGGATACCCAACAAGTAATTTTCCTCGATTTGATAGGGTCAATTCATGACACTGAAAAATCCTCAGTACACGCTGCACTAACATCAATGTCGTCCTTCATCGCTGGCTCACCGCCTGCATGCCCGTCGTCATCCTATCCTCCAAAAGCCCCTTACAACTTACTATTTGGTATTCCTATGTCGTAATCACACTGACATACGGCCTATAGAGCAGTTCCTCCTCTTATTTATAAAAAAAATCTACAAAATTCATACGTCAGCGCAAAATCCACCAATCCTTTTTTTCTTCCATCCAATCCTCACTGTCGACTATCCTACCCCACAAGTAAGAAAAGCCGGACAACGGTGGTGCGCTTCCAAACAACCTCTTTGAAAGCAGCATCAATCACACCCACCACCCGGTGATTATAAGACATCATCCACCGTCCTTTTCATTCATGGTAGGTAAGGCTGGTCACCGGCCAGGAAACCGCACTCAACACAGTAACCCGATAGGCCGATATGGTTCGACGGCTAGGCGAAGCACAGCGGGTATAAAGAAAGGCGAATGCTCCGATCCTGGTCTCTCTCATATCCTCGCTGTCGAAATCCACCGCCGGATCTGGACACACAAAACCAGAAGGCAGAAGGCGAAGCCGAGGGAAAGCAGAGAGAGAGAGAGAGAGAGGCGAAGGGAAGAAACGAAGGAGCGATGTCGAGCGATGAAGACATCGACGAGGACGAGCTCCTCCAGATCGCTCTGAAGGAGCAAGCGGAGCGCGATTTGAGCTATCAGAAACCGTCCAAGACCTCGAAGCCCGTCGTCAACCTCGTCCAGCCCCCGCCGCTGCCGCACTTCATGGAGAAGGGCCAGGGGAAAGCTAATGCTAACGCCAGAGGTGGTACCACCGTCGACAAGGGCCAGCGCCGGCCGAGCAGAGGCGGCGCGGACAACGACGACGACTCTGATGTTGAGCTGCTCAGTATCTCCTCGGGGGATGAGGATACCTCCAGGGATCGCGGCCCCATGCAGCGGAATCGGGAGCGGAGGGCGTCGAGGGACGATAGGGATTGGGAGGGGGACGAGCCGCGGAGCTGGAAGAAGGTCGATGAGGCGGAGGTACTCTCGCCTCCGTTCTTGATTTCTTGATCCTTTTGAATTTAAGACGGATTCACTATTATTGAATTTGAGATGGAGTAGTTAGTATTTGTTGGTAATTTACGCTCCAATTTCTGATCGATGAATTCTAAAGAGTCGTTGGCAGCTCTTACCATTGCATCCTACCATTGCATCTCTCGATTTTGAAATCCTTTTTTTCAGTATTTCTTTGTAATGCATGCTCTTGCATTTTTTTGATTACTTCTTGAATCTGAGATAGACTTGGTTCGTACAGTTTGTGCTGATGAATTGGAGTCACGCATGACATCAATATTCAGATTATTTCTTGTTCTGCCTGTGAGAAAAGATTTGTGCATATTAGAATTTGATTTGAACTATACTTAAAAGAGGTATATATACTATTTTTGGAAGCTTTGTAAGAGATATGGTTGTTTATATTAGAGTTGTATTCAGTCATAGAGTGTTTGTCATGGATTTTGTTAAGAAATTTGTGATTCTCTTGCTTTCCAGGAGAAGCATAAGCAATCGATGGATAACTTCTTCATTTTGTCTTATTGTAACATTCTTGGTGATGGTTATTGCATCTATTCTTTATTTTTTTGCCATGTGATAATTTTTCTCCACGTCATCAATCCTAGTTCCCATTCCTTCAACAGCCTGAGAAATGCAGAGGGTCGTAGACTCCTAGTGTCTTGATAGAAAGTGGATAAGCTGGCTGACGTGACTTAGAAATAAAAGGATCAACTAGCTGATTTTATCAAGAAAATGGACAGGCCAGCTGGCATTTTTTAAGGAAAGAAGACTAACTTATGCATAGTTAGATGGTAGTGAGTGCAACCCATGTTTTTCATGTGATACACACACTGTCAGGGCTGCTTCTGCAATAGTTGGGTAGCATCTTAAATCTTAATGGTTGGTCTTTAACTTATTAACCGTGATCATGATTGTGGTATGTTCTCCTATTTAAAATTAGGTTTAGAGTTAATTTTTGTTGTAATTAGCTGAGTTAATACTGCTGCTTTTTCCAACAATTTGCTGACCTGCTTTGGGTGAAAGAATATCACCAAAAATTTAAACTGTGTTCTTTTTGTAGGTAATGTAAACATCGATCAAGTTCACTGGTATATTTGCTAGTATTTACTGCTAGTAAGCTATACCTAACAATTTGGGCTGGGGTAGTGTATTGATAAATGCTGATATTTTTAAACCTCATAAGGCACTGATGCTTACTCGTTAAGGACAATCAGTGGTTGTTATTGCTAGTTCCTGTTTGGCCCTTCAGTACATTGACACTGTCAAGTTCTTCGCTGTTCATTATGTAAAACTTTGCATCATTTATGATCCATTCTGAGTAGTGTCTATCATGTATGCAAAACTAGCAGCTTCGCAATATAACCGCTTGTTTGAAGCATTTATTTATTACTGATAAGGTAAAAGATGAATGATTTATTTGTTTTTTCTTATTTTTCAGCTTGCTCGTAGAGTCCGGGAAATGCGTGAGACAAGGGCAGCACCTGCTCAAAGCTTGGAGCCAAAAGGGACAGCTCTAGGTCGGAAGGCGCTTACCAACTTACAATCCTTACCTCGAGGAGTAGAAGTTTTAGATCCACTGGGACTAGGGTAACATTCCATGTATATCGATTGTGATTGCTAATCATTTTGTTCATTTTTAATTAAAAAATTGTATTTATGTCAGGCTTTCTTAGGCTTATCATCTGAGTCTTGAATTGCTTTTCCCCCTTAGTTCTGGAACCCAAGTGCTTTTGGATGCATTTCAATTTAAAATGGTTCTCTTGTTAGAGTTTAATTGTGGTGTTCCAGTTTATATATCTGTCCAACTATTTTCGTATGATATATCTTGTTCCAGGTTGCCTATTTGACGCATTAGTGAATCAGTGATGGTTTGCATGATTTCTTTGGGCTGTTAAAATTTGATGCTATACAGTTTTAGCTATTATTTCACTGATTATATTCAAAGTGGAGATTTACATATACATGGGTTTATGCATGTGTACATATGTATGTACTTAAGTATTTGTACCATGGAAAGCTCTATGGATTTTTGCAAGTGAGGATTCATTTGCTCTTTCTTTCTTTTCAGGCAGTCTTTGATCAATTTGAATGTGAGCTGTTTTGAAATTTTAACTAAAATTATGAAAATGAGTCTACCACTTAATCACTTGCTATCCTTTTTAGGTTGTTGTTCTCTTTTCTTAAGCTTAATAAGTCTCTGTTGTGAACTGGCAGGGTAATAGATAACAAATCTTTGAGGCTAATTACTGAAGCTTCAATAAGCTCCCCAGTTTCTCGAGAGAGGTCTGATCCATTGGATCCCAGGACACGAGGTATGCTATTTCTGGTTCTAGTTGACTCTTATGACAAGTGATGGAGTCCCATAATTCTCATGGCCCAATTGTTGCTATACCTCTCAATACTTTATGTAGCCTTCAATTAGCAAAGTACATTGCTGAACATATACTTTTAGTGATCAAAGTGAATCCATATGCAGGTTTCCAGGTGATAGTACTTATAGTGGGTTTTCATGCAAAATTATGGAACTATATTGACCAGATTTTTGCATAAGCTGATTGCTTTAGTGGATTCCTTATGTTGCATTTCACTCCAGAAGGTTTTTGGTGCTTCTAGGGGTCAAATGCATATCATCAATAAGTTTTCTTACTGTTCCGTGTAACCTTTGCTATTCAGCTACAAGGAGGATGGTCCAGATTTGTCTATGATAGTTTTATCCATATCTGGGTCAGAGGTTGTTCCTTGTGCTTTTTGGATTAGGAGTTGTTAGGTGTTTGCATATTCTCAGCGAAAGCCATTAGCAGTGTTTTATGACCAATATCTACTAGTGAATCTCAATCTATTGAGACACGGTAATCGAGGATTTTAGGTTCTTGGTTGGCAGTCAAATACCTTAAGGATTAAGATGCATAACCATGCATTTTAAGAGATGATCGTCAACACTTGACAAAATAAGCAGAGGGCAGATCAGGTTTGGCTTGGAGAATAATGAATTTGGTGGATATCATAGAGCATTTACTTCAGATTCTTGTTTAGGAATATTAATGGTTAGCAGGTATTTTATCTAGTCTATGAGAAAGATCGATCAACTTCAGACCTTGGATTTTCGAACTTTGGCTTATGGTTTGAAAATGAAAATATATAGCTGTTGGATAATGAGAGAAATCTTGCAGGTTATATATGGTAGAAACCACATGAGTTGATGAATGGGCAGAATTTAGCAGAATGTCGAGTAGAATGAATAAAAACTGCAATGGAGTCATCAGAAATTTGCAGATGGACTTGACATGTACGTTCATCCCTATTTTCTTAGAAATATACACCCAAATCCTTGCATTTCCATGGAGCAAGTTTGCAGAGCAAAACCATCGAGGAGTGTATAACTCAAAGACGGTAGTGCATTCATGAACCTCTAAAAGAAGTGTCAAAAGTTCTAGTGCTAAAAGTAGATGTGAAAGTTCAAGTGCTAAAAGTGGGTCTCACATGAGGCATGGAGAAATTTGCAACAATAACAAAGGTTTTATTTGGGATTCTAATGGGTTTTACCCATTATATGGTTCACAGCAATGGCAGACTACTGAAAATCAATTTTGTGTTTGTTCCCCAAGATTTTAACTTCTAACATGAATTGGGTTCTTTCATTACTTTTTTCCTTGGATTTTTTTTCCTCCAAGTATATGCTTATTTGTGGTTGGAGATTCTGTGTGATTGGTGGGTACATCATAGACTCTTTATTCCATTTCTAAATTGTTTGAAATTAGCTCATGTTAAGGCCGGAGCAGCAATATTGGCTTGATTGCAAGCTAGAGTTAATGACAATGTTTTCTGTATCTGTAATAGTAAGGGAGATAGTCCTTGAAGTACAAAATAGTCATGGTAGAATTTTGTGCTTTTATTATTACATCGATTTCATTTGGACCGCTGTTGATTATTTAACATTGTTTCTGTCAATTTTTGCAGAAAAAGTAATGTATTCTTCATCAAATTTTGATCCCAAGGTTTTTCTTGCACGGGTTCATCAAGAGACAAGTGCTGCTGATTTAGAATCTGGTGCCCTTACTTTAAAAACTGACCTTAAAGGAAGGACGCAACAGAAAAAGCAGTTAGTGAAAGAGAATTTTGATTGCTTTGTCTCTTGCAAAACTACAATTGATGGTATTTAGTCATTAATTTTCATGTATAATTCTGCGGTTTACATATGGTAATTTGTGGGTTGTGTTTCGATAGGTCTGGTTCCTTCTACTGTAAGAAGTTACTGATGTTTTTTGCAGATATCCAGTTGAAACTGGGGCGGATAGAGGAAGATCCGGAAGGTGCAGGTACTGCTCGGTTGCACCAAATCACTCAAAATATCAGTGCAGTAGCAAATCATGCATTTGAGCCTCTATTTGAGAGGCAGGTAGAAAACTGAATCCTTAGTTTTAGAAGTTTGATCGGTGAAGCTTTGTAGTTAATAAATGGTTCCATGAATTTAGTGAACTTGGATTTCTCATCTGTCTCAACAATGATTTAGGTGCAAGCTGAAAAAATCAAATCAGTTCAAGGAATGCTTCAGAGGTTCCGCACACTATTCAATCTGCCAAGTGCAATTCGTGGGAGCATTAGTAAAGGCGAATATGATTTAGCTGTTAGAGAGTACAGGAAAGCAAAGTCGATTGTGCTTCCTTCTCATGTATGTTAACCTTGCCAACTTATGATTTTAATGACTTGGACAGTAAAGTTGCTCTGTTTTTGTATTGGTTATGCTTACCTTCATCATTGGGTGTAAGTTCTTGATAAATCTTGTCTCCTGTAGATTGGTTTTACTTTGTGGTTTGAATCATTATTGATGACAAGATGTATAAACTGTAGTCTGATTTATTTTAGTCAGAACTAGGGAAAAGATGAATATGGAAGGATCGAGCGAGAGAAAGTCCTAATCTACAGTCTGAGATCTTGTCCACTGCAAAGAGGAAAAACTGCCTGCTCCAAAAAATGGAAAAAAAAAAGAAGAAGAAAAGATGTTGCAGGTTGTTTTTTTTTCTTTTTTTTTTTTGTGTGTGTGTGTTGTGGTTGGGGGGGTGGGGGGGGCGAGGTTCTTGCTGCACCATAATGGCAGGCCAAAGGGGTCCTTATCCTTTTCAGGTTTGGGATGGAATTACCAAACTACATCTGTCATAGTGCTCTTGGGGCTCATTACTTGGCAGAAGAAATTAATAAAGAAAACTCTTAGGGCTCTTAAAGACTAACTGTTATAGAAGCTAAAGGCGCTGTAGGAATTAAATGCGCTCTTGCCCCTTGCTTTTTTCCCCTTATAGTATTTCGTCACTGCTCTTACTTCATTTTTTTTTTGTTTTTTGGAATTTCTTGAATTTTCGTCTCTCTTATGTTGGCCAGACTTCATTCCTCCCATTTCTTGCCACATAACCTTTTGATTACCTTCATGCTTTTCCATAAGAGGGAGTAGCCACAATATTGTAACCAAAACTCTTTTACAGAGCCCTTTACTTTCTGAATGTTACTGCAAATAGAAGAAAGGAGCTCAGAAAGAAAAGCAAATAGAAACTTAAATAATAATTTAGGCTCCATGTAAATATAGCTATGCCATTTCAGTAATTTATCAAAGTGGTGGAGGTACTTATAATTTTCCCTTTAAAAAAACCATGGATGTCCTAAAGTTGTGTTGGCTATCTTTTTGTCACTGCATGTTGTGCCTTTATTCATTTTAAGGGTGAATCTAATATTCTAGAATAGTGTCAGGATGTTCTTTGTTCCTTATAGCTGGTTTTGCCTTTTGAGGTATCCTTTGTTTACATGTTTGCCATGAACAAGCATAAATAACTATGTTAAGTTCTTTTTGGTTGTTATATAGATTATTAGACATGCAATAAATGAATGTTAAAGAAAGGAATGGGGATGTCAGAGAGAATTTGGTGGAATTTTGTGGCAGTTTGAAACTTTGTTAACTATGAATTGAATCCTCACTCCTAAGCCCTAGAAGAAATGAATGTAAAAGGGGGTTCGTAAGGTTACCATCAATAAATGTTACTGGAATTCCTTTTTCAGCTATGGGTTGTTTTAAACACGAGACACTGTATTCATGGTAATGTGGATTATATCTTGAATCATGTCTTTTTACTTGCTGTAGATGAAGCTGAATCAGCTTATAATCACACTGTTCTATTGTGGGCATAATAAACTCCTAAAATTTGTGTAGAGTAGAAGCTCAAGTTGAAGGACTACATTTATAAGCACAAAGAAAGTTCAAGTGGCATTCCTATAAGTCAACATTATTGTGCACTTTTAGAACCGTAACCTAAATTCCAATCCTTAACGTCTACAAGCTTATTTAACACCATTTTACTTTTCGCAACTTCCAATGCTCTTTAACCTGGTGCAAAATTTAAAAGCTGTGGCCTTGAGATAATAGAAATCTTTTTCTTTTTCTTTTTTATTTTCTTTGGTTTCTTTTTTGGGGGGGGTGGTTGGTGGGGGACGAAAGATGATAGAAATCTTGTATTTACCTACTTTTCCACAAGCAAACTTTGCAGGTCACTAAGAACCTGCAAGTCTTGAATTTGAGTGTTTGAGATCAGCTCAAAACTTAATAGTTGGAAATAAGTAGGATATCTGGTTTAGTGAGACATTTGACTCGAAATGCTCCATGAGATGTAAATTTTAATAAATTCTATCATGAGAAAATCTTGGATACTTATAAATCCTTTCATTCAGATGAACCCCTTCTATTTTAGATGTTCAAATATTTCAAGCTTCACCACATGGTTCAACATATATTTTTAGAACTAGAAAGCTACATTCAACACCTTGATATTTGAAAATGGAATGGTTTGGAGACCGATGATCTGATAAAACCTGAACTACTTTTTTTTTTTTTGTGATATTTGTCCAGAATCTCCAGATTATGATTTGCCATATTGGTGTGTAGCACCCCATATTGTACTGGTACCAAATCAAGATGCAGTATCGGGATCATACCGAGCCTTGTTACACCAATCCAACTCCCTTATTGGTTGTACTGACACTGTGCCAATGTGGTATCACTAGAAGGTCTGGTACCTAGATGCAAAACTTTGGTCATGATAATGAGTTAGGAATCCACCTTCTATATGCTTTCAAATTTGCTTTTGTCTTCTTTTTTTTTAGTACTTCTGATCTCCCTTGCTTGTCCTCTCACACAAAAGGCAAACCACATGAACTCCCACTAAGCTCTTAGCACAGCAAGGCTTGATAGTTCTTGACTTTCAACAACAGTTCATTGTAGTTGGCGAATGCAATCTTTATGATCATATTTTGCTCGATAACTAGAGGATTTGAGGACTACATGCCATCTAGCTGCTAAATTCTTAGGAAATCATGTTGTTTTCTAGATTCTAGATATGAATTTCCTGACAATGCATTCTTAAAAGCACTATGTCTATACCTCTAAAGTGAAGCTTTGGCATTTGGCATATCTTTGTGCACCCGCCCGCCCACCCGGATGCATGCACAAACATATCCAAAACCACACTAGACTCCTCCTCCTCCAGAGAGAAGCTTCGGCATATATCTGTTTCCCGCTATTCATCTGTTGCATTGTTGAAATTTTGAAAATAGAGCAAGGGTTCTGCGTCATGATGTAAAATCAAGGTATCATACATATGTATCGTATGTTTCTTTGATGATCTTGGAGAAGAATACTTTACATCTTGCTTGAAGCAAGATTAGTGGTTGTCCTTTTTTTTTTTTTGTCACTATTAGCCAATCATTCATGGTTGCAAGAAATTTTTGCTTGCAGGTGGGAATACTAAAACGTGTACTTGAGGAGGTGGAAAAGGTGATGCAGGAGTTCAGGGTTATGCTTTATAAATCAATGGAAGATCCACAACTTGACCTAGCTGATGTAAGTTTGTTCCTATGCAGATTCATTTTTTTCAGAACATAAATGAGTTAATGTAAATATGTAATGGTACCTAATGCCTTAACAAGTTCCATGCTGGCTAGGCTTGAGCCTTTGCATAGGGCAAGTCACCTGAGTTATACATGGATTAGTTAATAAAAAAGGAAAAATATTTTCATATATTATAAGAATTAGAAAATGTTTAAAGGAGGAAATTGATGTTACAAATGGCCATCTATTTCTCCTGGCCTAAGATTTCCTTGTTCATGACCTTTACTATTGTAATTTTTCTTTTTGACAATTTGTTTTATACCTCTATATGAATTAATGTCAAACTTTTAGATTGCTTGCCTTTAGAATACTTTTGTACTTCTGGTGGGTATCACATGCTCCTTGTGCATATTTTTTGAGGGCCCCACATGTCTTACATTTAACTATCCTTCCATGATTCTTCTAGCTTGAGAACATTGCCAGGCTGTTGCTGGAGTTGGAGCCTGATTCAGATCCCTTGTGGCATTATCTTAATATTCAGGTACTTTCTAATAGTTCTTTAGAAACTACTCATGCATAAAAAAATTCATGCTGTTTCATCTTCTTGTTAGTTGATATTTACTTAGCTAACTGTTTTTAATTTCATTTCTTTTGTCAGAATCGCAGGATTCGAGGTTTGCTTGAAAAGTGCACTTTAGATCATGAGGCACGGATGAAAATTTTGCACAATGAGATCTGGGAAAAGGTGCAATCTGATGCAAGGTGGAGGCAACTCCAACATGACTCTAATAAATCAGTAAGTGCTTTAATGTTAATACTCTGCTAATGTATTTGACACTACCTATCAATTTATGATCTTCTGCTTCCATTAGGATTTCCTAAGAATCAATGAATCAGATGGTAAAAATCAAGATGGAAAATAGTGCCACATTGGAACAAAAGAAAAAATAATTATTTATGCATGCACTAGTATCTGTACAACTGAGTTTCATGGTTGAATTACATTAATTTCAAGCATGAAATGTGCAATCACCTTTGCTATGCTCAAGACTTCATTTGTGTTAATTTCATCATGTATTATTATTTTGATCAATGTTAAATTAAAAGTAACCATCTGTATGTTAATCTGATTACTTCTCCCCTGTTTTTCCAATTAGGTATATTGACTGCTACCTTTTTATATTCTGTTATGTCCAGTTAGATGTTGATTCATCCATAGGTGACTCTCTTCCAGTTGATTCACAGCCAGTAGATCTGGTGGGGGAAAAGGTGGATGCTTTAAGAGGAACATATATCTGCAGGTTAACTGCTGTACTTATCCATCACATGCCGCCATTCTGGAGATTAGCTCTATCTGTGTTTAGTGGAAAGTTTGCAAAGGTATTGCTTTGAATCACTCTCCAATGCACTTTTGGGTTTAATAAAACAAAATGCTTAATATTTTTGACAACCATATAATGAGTCTGCTTGAGAAGTGTCCCTGGAAAGCAAGCATTCGGGTTCTAGTGGCACGGCGGGGTGTGCCATTATCTTGTGTATTGCGATGGGACAAGGGAGGGGGCGGGACACCCACCATCCTATGTGTCAGGGTGCAGTATCTCCCATTCTGTGGAAAAGTGGGACGGCCCCATCCCACAGGATTTGAATCCTTGCTAGAAAGTCTGCATCAGCTTGGCAACTGGTCCGTTATACTATTGCTTTCTTCAAGCTGGAAGATTTCACTAATTTTACTTGACATCCTAAACAAATGAAATCTCATTAGGCAGCAGATGATTCAACTGTTATCGTCTACATAGTGCTATTTTATGGCGTACCTACTTCTGGCTAGATTTTACATATCAAGGATCTTTGCCATAGGAGTTAGGTTCTTGTTGTAGGACCACAAAGTTCCGAACTTCCTTGCCAAAAATGCTGACTAATATATGAAGAAAACTTTAAGAGGAATCAAAACAAAGAGTTCCATTTCATTCATTTCTGCATTCAATATCATCAACTAACCCATCTATAGTACCTTGGTAACTATGAGCAACAATTTGACCTTCTTAATGTGAGCATCACTGTTGCTCAGGCCTCAGGTCTTATTACTCATCTTTATGTGAACTGCATAAGGAATGTTTCCTTTCATGTTTTACATATAGGCGTTATTCTATAGAAAAATGAAATGTCAAAGTAAAATATGCAGAATATTTCAAATCTATCACATATAATACTGACTTTTATTGAATGGTATGGTAAAGAGTACGATATGTTGATTAAAGAAAAGATCTAATCTTTGTTGATCTTTATCAGGCTTTGTAGCCATGATGGTAAGGTAGATGCTTCATACCATCTATATTTACACAAGTTCCTCTTTGTGTGACTAAAATTTTGACCATTGGCATGCTGGCCCAGAGCATATGACTTTTAATATATGCCAGCCTATGACAGGGATGGACGGGTCTGGTTATGTTGTTCATGTGTCACCTTGTGTTTTATAGTTAGGAAAGTAAAAAAGTTGCAGAATTAGGATAAGATGATAATTATGGGAGGTTTATAGGAATTCTGATGTCAATTTCTTTACTATATTAATCTGAGAGTTGGTTTGGACAAGGTTATTTACGAGTTTTTTCTTCGATTGCCGCCTGCAGAATTAATACGGTATGCAGGCATAGCATGAGGTTCATAATGGTGAAGGAGTGTGAAAAGCTGTATACTGAGAAAGAACGCTTTGATTTATGTCCAGGAAGAATTTTGTCTACTCTTAGATATGCTTCTTTTCCTTTTTTGCAGGTCACTGCTGGCAATACACTTCTTGATTCTGAGACAAATGTTAAACCTGCTGCAAATAGGAGTGAGGATAAAGTTGGTGAGGTGAAATACTCGAGTCATTCTCTTGAAGAAGTTGCTGCGATGGTTCATGGTACTATATCTGCATTTGAGGTTAAGGTATAATAACTTCTCACAATGTTCTTGTGAATTAGTTAACCAACCCTATTTTTGACTTACCTTTCTCAATTTGTTCCTTTTTTATTCTTTCTTCTAGTTGTTCATTTTTTGTTTGGAAAACAAACAAATACTTCATCGTGCCATCACTTCTCAGATTGATTTCATAGCCCTAGATGTCATGCATTTATTTATCCTCCCAGCCATTCTAGAATGTTTTGTATTGTTTGGCTCATTCATCAAGACTTCTGTAGTAGTGTAATTGGGAGCAATTCTTCTACCAAACTTTTGGAACAAAATCTTGTCTTCTATGCCGAACCAGCGGTTACAGCATCAAGAGAGTATATTCACTGTGTTGGCAAAAGAATGGAGAACAGGGATTCTAAGATGCTTGTGGAATAATGATCAAAGCATAATGTGAATTGAATTTGGTTATGTTTGAGAGAAGTAGCAAGAAGAGGGACTTCTGACATGTTGCTGCATTAGGAAGTGGCTTGGAAATGGTTAGCCCTATGTCTAGTAGTAGATGGGAGTAGGAGGTGTCTAAAATTGGCATGCTTAAAAAAGCTATAAATGCTGCTTATAAAGTGGAGACAGGTAATTGGATCCTAATAACTTCAAAATGCAATTACTTGTAATCAAGGTTTGCAATTTTGGTACTGGTACCATGCTGATATAGTATTAGTATGCCTGGTATGGAGGTCGTTCGGCATACCTAGACTTGGTACGTCTCCCATATTGAGTCTTGGTTCGGTATTAGTATGGTACGGTATACTTGGTATGGGACGGTATACAATCGAAGATTAGGGACAAAGGCCATGCTGCTGTGGATTTGGATACTAACATGCATAGAAAATAGAACCTTTTAGTTAATATTTTCAAACACCTTGTATCTTATTTCACAAGCTTTCTGGAATCCAGTATTGCATCTGCATGTCAAAATTCTGACATGTACCTGTTTCTCGGCAACATTGATTTTGCATGCTCTGATGTGGATTGTGGTGCTTCAAGTAGATAATTCCATGTAAATTGTAATTGTAACTTGCATTACAGCTGCATAGTTAGGACACACGTTATTTGTTGTTATTATGCATAGGCTTTGTATCTGCCCTTCAAATTATTTATTCACTTTCCCTTTGCGTTATCACCACTTGTCAAATTACTGCCTTTCTGACATGATTGTTTTGTACACTAGATATCTACTGGAGCTTGCTTTATGCTTGGAGTGCAATTATTATACAATCTATTTTTATTCCTGTAGCATTGTTAGTAGGTATGGAAAGGTAGATAAGTTCATGTTTTGATGACAGGTCCTCAATACATTTCGTGATTTTGAAGAATCAAACATCCTTTGCCCATTCATGAGTGATGCTATAAGGGAAATAGCTAAAACATGCCAGGCTCTTGAGGGGAAAGAGTCTGCTTCTCCAACTGCTGGTATTAAATATTCTTTTCTTAAAAGCTGTTAGTCATAATGTAAGACAGGCTATAATCTTAGAGCATTTTCATCATTATACCAGTTAAAACTTTGCGTGCCCTTCATTTTGAAATCACGAAGATTTATGTACTAAGGCTCTGCTCATGGATGCGGGCAACAACCAAGGAGATGGCCAAAGATGAAATATGGGTTCCTTTATCTACTCTGGAAAGAAATAAATCTCCATATGCAATATCTTGCTTGCCCTTGGCATTTCAAGCAATGACAATGTCAGCTATGGACCGAATTGATGTGTAAGTTGTTGCTTCTTGTAATGGATTTTGCTGATTGTGTATGAATTTTTTCATCAATTTGTAATTCTATATTTTTGTTGTGCTTTCCTGTTATTCATATTCATGGGTCTCTTGCACTTTATTTCTGCAGAAACTTACACAAAGCCTTCCTCTTAATTACCTGTTGTAGTAGATTTTTCTTAGCTTTTTAAGGTAGAAACCCATCAGCTAAACTGGTAGTTTTCTCGTGGTTTATTGAGGTAGAAACCCATATATACGATCTATGAATGATAGTATTAGAGGTAGAATAGAGCATGCATCCAGAGGAGGAGGTGGAGTGCATGTAATGCTCCGTAAGTTGGTGCTTCTCTCATGCAAGAGATATTTACTTTGTGCATATTTGGGGTTGTATTTCATTATCTTTCTGCATCTATATTATTTGTTACTCTGGTATATGAGTCCTCTTTTTTGTGAGCATTAGATCATGGGATTTGGAGATCGTATAGATTCTAGAACTGGTTTACTCTTTTATGTAAATTCTTTGATTATTTTTGGAAGCTATTGATGCATATCCAACTATTTTCGGAAACCAGTGATCCTGTCTTTGTTTTTCTATGTTCTGGGTTGACTTTGAGCTTGGTTCACCCCACTTCTGTTGATGATTTCTTTGCAAGTACATCCTTTATTTATTTTGATTGGTGGTGCATTTACACATGCACCATTATTGTGATTTACTCAATGGAGTATGGATGGCATATATATATATATATATATATATATATATATATATATATATATATATATATATATATCCTGCAACTGGTTGCTTATAAACATCACCAGCAAGGCACTTATGTTATGCTGAAAAAATCATAACCACAATATCATTGTAATATTAACCACCATAGGTCCTAACATACATACTCTTACGCATCTATGTGTTCATGGCCTAACATACATACTCTGTTCCTAGCTATATAATAAGCTGCAGGATGTGTTTTTCTTGTAAGGACAATGAACTTTTTGTATCACCTTGAGGTTGAAGTTTATGACTTAATCTAATATGTCCCAGTATCATTTCAAGTTAAAGAATTCTGTGTGCCATACTGACATATTATTGGCCTTTCTGCTTTTTTGGCTGCTGATAACTTTCCATTGTTGTACTAGTTTTGGTTCCTTGTCTTCTTGGCATGATGGGTTGTGGTGATAAATATGTGCAAATTGGTCATTCTTATCGTGATGTAAATTAAACATCAGGTATTAGTTTCATGGGTGAATGATTGTTTAGTTAAAAAAGTTATCTTCTAGGATTTTTTCCCCCACTTAGATAGTACTAGTGTTCCTTGTAACTCTGAAAATTATTTTCTTCTTTATTCTGTTCTGATACAGTTGATGATTTCATTTAACATATCTAGTTTTTTTTTTTTTTTTTTTGAAGATTTAACAAATTTATTTTATTACTATTTTGATTATATGAAACTGCCATGTCACTTCTTGGGAGAGAAGACTGTTGTTCTATTCATCTAAACTAAGGGCAGAACAGCATTCTTTTAATAATATAAGTTACAGTATTTAGTGCCTCTAGATTGATGTTGTTTCAACTTTCTTCCTGTTCAGTATGATTCAGTATCTAAGGAGTGAAGCAACCAAGTCAGATGACATTTTAGAACAAGTTCAAGAAATTCAAGAATCAGTTAGACTTGCATTTCTCAATTGTTTCCTGGATTTTGCTGGTATGCTTAATATTGAATGCAATAGTTAAATAACTTGTTGTTTACATGAGTTAATTAATTATCACCATAAGTATCATTTTCAATCTGTGCAAGTGACTCAGGTTATCTTGAACAAATTGGTGGTGAAATCTCACAGAGCAAATCAAACAAAGAAAACAATCACTTGCAAAATGTATATGTAGATGGTCTTGGCAGAAAGTCATCCTGTATTCAGGTTGGTGGTGGTGCTGCTGATTCCCACAATAAGCTATTAATAGTTCTGAGTAACATCGGTTATTGCAAAGATGAGCTTTCACATTGCTTGTATGACAAGTACAAGCACATATGGCTGCAATATAGGTATGTTATTAATGTTAATCCCTTTCTTCTCATCATTTGAGATCCATATGACTGTTTTCTTCCTCCCTAGAAATTTCTTTCGGGAATCTTTCCATAGCTTAAATCATAAGTTTGGGGGGGAAAGTACCTTCAACCATGGTCATGAATGTTCTTAATCATGAATCAGAATTCAAACTCAGAGCATGCCAAATCTGCTTCTTACTAGGAAAAAGCTGGCGGATATTTGCACTGTCGAGGGCCAAACCCTTGAAATATAAGTGTCTTTAATTTCTCACAAGGGAACAAGCTGGTATATATTTCTTACTGCTTCTATTAGAGTTTTCCCGAGTCACCTGATCATTCCCCACATCCAGTCTTCACCTATATCCAGGACACTTTGGAATCAAAATTTCAACTCTCCTTTGCTAATCTCTCTGGATTTCCTTAGTTTCGGTAATTTAAAGTCAAATACGGAATAATTAATTCATCTCTCAAATTAGCTAAATTGTTTATATGCTCCATGGTATGCTGAAATTTTGGCAAACCACTAAGTCTCCACTATTAGTATGTTTGAGGTCAAAGTCTCATAGAAAGATGCAATCCTGCATTTAGGTAGAGATGACCGGTTGCTAGAGAGTTTCTCTTGGTTACTCATAAAAATCGTCTTCTTATCTTTTGAAGGCTTGCTTGAGGACATCAGGATAAAAGGTTACTGGACTTACCAAAGAGACTCTTCGCTGATGAGAGAAAGTTGTACTTTTTGCAATATATTTAGAATAGTTTAGCTTCTGAATTATAATTTCAAATAGCTCAACCAGCACAGAAGGAAATATTCTTTTTTGGACTCCGGTCAAGCTCTATTTGCAATCCACTGTAGGTCCAAAACTTTGAACAAGGACACTTTAAAATCCTTTCCTAAGAAACGATAAAATGAAGACTAAATTACTGAACTAATCAAAATTACCTTCAGGAGACAATTCTAATGATTTTCAAACTTTCGTAACCTTATCTGTACCTAAAGCAGGTCTTTTAGGTTGTGCTTGGATCAAGAATAAGAGAAAGTAGGATAAAGATAGTTATTTCTTTTGGAGTGGTCCTTTATGTTTTTATTTGCTTAATTTTCTTGATTCTAGTTGGAATAACTTTAGAGCTGAGGGTATCCTTTTTCATGTAACACATGGGGAAAGAGAAAAATGCTATTCCGACCCTATTAGAATAGTTATTCCAGGAATAAACAGATTTGACAGATTAAGCATTCCTTCTCTTTTTACAAGCCTGCTTGGTAGGAATAAGGTCTATTCTGCATTAGTCCCAAGCCAAACACAGCTTAAATACCTATTCGGTTTAAATGACTTAGAAAACTTCAAATAAAGATAGCTTTCATAGTTATTTTAGAATTTGCAATATACCAAAATGCCTGCTAACTCCTAGATCCTTGTGTTGAGGAAATGTCTGGATGTCTCCTAGCTCCCCAAGATCTGATATTTTTTACATAGAAATCCTATTGAGTGAAAATGAAATGTTTTGTTTTCTCCTCTTTCTCATTTATGATATGCTATCTTCCTTAATTTGCCTCTCTTTACATTTTACTTCTTCTCTTTTCTTCTCAATTTATTCCCTTTTCTCTTTTTCTTCCTTCCCCTGCTTCTCTCTCATCTAGAACAGTACAAACTCATCAAGGGTCTTGATTCCTTGGAGCCTAGAGCCTGCATGGCTGCCTTAACAAATTTGGGCATGAGAGAGGATTATAAAAGACTGTTTTCACTGTCAATATGTCGAAGTGGCAGGGAGCTATAGACAAAATGAAATTAAAGAATAAGTTACCATCTCGTGATTTAATTATTTTTACTGCTGTAAACCAATTTCGTTAGTTTGATATGTATAATCAAAAAGTAAGGTAGATGCAGTCAGGATAAGGTTTGAATGGTGTTAGAGGATCAAGATTTGTGTGTTTATGCACACACTTAGTCTGTACACACGGAGCGAGAGACAATTAAGAGAAAGTTGCACACTCCGATCCATTGAAACTTAAGATGAGTCATATCACATCTATTTTGTAGAGCATGAACTATAACTCAAAAAAAAATGTAGTAATACTTTGTTTTAGATTTGGTTTGACATACAAATTTACCTCCTTATGTAGTTTGGTCAACAATATCATAGGCCAGAACACTGAATATAATTAACTTCAACTTGATTATTTCTTTGTTAATGAACCTGTCAGTTATCATAGACTTATTCTTGGTATATGTTTTATAGTTATTCTGACAGTTGTTATTTAGGGATAAGGATGAGCTATATGCTGATACACGAGACCTAGTAACATCATTTTCGGCGCTTGAAGAGAAGATCCTTGAACAGTATACATTTGCAAAGGTATAGTGCAAAATCCATCCTCTTTTGGAGTGTTATATTAGAATTGATTATTCTTTGCCTAATTTGTCACATACCTTGATGATGGCATAAAGATGCATTCTTCTGTTATTTTAAAAGAATTATCCAAGGGCCTCTTTGGACATTAGAAGAACTCAGCAGTCTGGTAAAGATCTTCTAATGGTGCCTCTCTCTTTCTAAAACATAACTGAAACTATGGCAGGAGTTCCAGGCTGCCACTTTGCTAACCCTTGTTTTTTTTTTTGGATAACTAATCACTTGTATGAGGTGATTTTATCTAGTGCTGGGAAAACAGGGATTAGTTACTCCTCTGGTCTCCCAATCACCTTCTGTTACCCTTTGCTATCGTAATTTCAATGATGATGCCCTGCTAGAAGATCTTATCTTATTGGTTGATAAGATCTTCTAGCATCCAAACAAGGCCTAAATTAATTAATGGATTTACATGAATGGCACATTTGAATATTTGTTTCAAAATGTAATATCATGAAGGAGATATACTAGCTAATTGAAAAATCAAGCTTTAAATTTTTTTTGGTCGTAGCAATTGAACACTTTGTTTTGGTCTCCGTTGCTAGAATATTCTATCTTGTTGTCCATTTTTGTGATGCAACAATTGCATGTGATGGCAAAAATTTCCCTGAAGATTGTAATTAAGAACCTGTTGATTTTTTTTTTTTTTATTTTTTCACAAGAAGGCTGTCAAAATCAATCAAGGCTTAAAACCTGGTTTTGATTTTAGTTTTGATCAAATCAAATGAATTTTGATTTCAATCGTTTTGATTCAATAGTATCAAAAAATGTCATTGAGAATTAAAAGAATAATCAGAAAATAAAGTAGAAGAAGTTGAGAAAATAATAGAGACTTCCTTTTATAGTACACAATGCAGTTTTGGGAACTTCGGATTTATTGTTCAATGGTTTCGAACTGAACTAATAACAAATTATCATTGTTTGATTGTGGTGTAACATATGATAATCCAAATGCTTACAACATTCATTCTATGGAAGCTAAAATAATGTCAGGATAAACTTTTCTATCTCGTTGCATGCTTCTGAATATATTCAACATTGTAAAATCTGAGTTTAGTTTAGAGAAAATGCTCTCAAAGATTTAGATAAATAAAAAGGGTAAAATGTTAGCATAGATAATTTTTGGATGGACTTAATTTTGGTTCCATAAGCAGAAAACCAAGTTTTAGATCAGTTCTGTGGAAACTGAAACATCCTGATTTTGGTTTGTGGTTTTGCAGTTTGGGAAAAACTTTAAAACATGAAATCAATCCTTTAAATAATTCTTGGTCCTATATGAAAACCATTCTTCTACTATTTTTTTTTTTTGACTATATTGAATTCTTTCTGCAGTTATTGATTCGAAGCCCTTTTTTTTTTTTTGCCTTGTACACTTTGCTCTGAATGCTATGAACTTGATTGAGTATAAATTTCGAGGGAGATGCTGATAGAATTGTTGCAACTTGACCTGGGTCTGGCCTGGCTGGGCCGCATTTAATCCCCTAGGTGTGTAGTTGGCAGCCTGTGACAATTTTGTCTTAAACGATCTGTGACAATTTTTTCTTAAAGGATCTGGTATGATTTTCAGAGTTAGAATCCAGAAATCTTCAATGTTGAGCAATTTCCCTGATGTAAGTTTAATGATCTGGAAATCTGTTTGATGCCTCTTCACTGCATGTGGGAAGTAAAATTTACAACTGCTTGCTAGTCTCCTTGTCTTCCAAAGACTTTCGTAGTTAGTACAAAACTGCATGGAGAAACCCTCTCTCTCCACATGTACATATGTAATATACATATATGTATATGTGTGTATTGTATGTATATATGTTAATGAAATCCATATTTATGTAGTTTCCAGATATATTGGAGGTTTATCTTGTTAGTTTTACACAATTATGTCTAATTCAATTTTTTTCTGGGTATCTGTCAGTCAAATTTGATTAGAACTGCTGCTTTAAACTATCTGCTGGATTCTGGGGTTCAATGGGGAGCAGCACCTACTGTGAAGGTAAAAAAAAAAAATGAGGAAAATATGATAGCAAGTTTATTCATATCATTTGGCTTTTGATATGAACATCTACTATGAAGAAAAGCTTATTTTCCTTCAGGTTTGTTATGAGTTGTCTCTCTTGCAGGGTATTCGAGATGCAACGGTCGAGTTACTGCACATCCTTGTGTCTGTGCATGCAGAGGTGACGCATAATGTGCCTATCACGCATGATATACTCTCCATGTGTTTTCATTATTTTTTGCTTTTAATAAATAATATAAACGATAGAACTCCGGTGATTAAAATGGGAAAAAAAAAATAAATGGATGTCTAAAATACTGATTCTGTTAAATGCATAGGTTTTGTTCTGTTGAAGTGTAAAACATTGTTCTGCGCCTAAATCTACATGTCTGCAGGATCATTCTTTCATAGCCTGTCTTTTATTGCAAGGGTTATGGTGCTTATAGTCTCCATCTAAAGAGAGTATGTTTGGGAGGATGGAGTTTATTTTGCATAAAAACAATTAGGATGCATTCTAGAAGCATCCTAAGGTTTAACGCAATGATGACAATGCTAGAGAATTATAAGCATGGAGTAACTAGCAAGACATTTGTTAAAAAGTTATGCTTGTTGCATTCTCTGCCCTAGGATCATCTTTTATTTCTGGGCCGGTAAATTTTATCTGCTTTCACTTCTTGTTTGCTTCCTATACTGGGTTCCATCCTGCTGGCAACCGATTGCTGTTGTTGCAGAACTTTAAAAGATGTGCAGAAATTTTTTGGCTTCTTCTATGAATTTTTCAAGGAACCTTATGGGGTTATGAGATTTCTTTAAACATTTTCATCCTAGTTAACTGCTGATTGGAAAACTCCGAAGCCTTCATGCATTTGTAGGTATGTCTAGACAAAGACTAGGACTGCAAAGTCTTGCTTAAAATATACATGTAAGGTGGAGCAACTCTTTCAGAGTTTTGTTGGTGGTAGTATAATTTGTCTTAATGGACATGGTCGTTACTACTGGATATATGATGCATGGATTTCAGTGGTTTCTGAACTCATCAAATTGTAACAGCCTGATATCCTGAGATTGGTGTTTCTTTTTGTCCTACATAGTCAAAGGCTTCCACCAAAGGAATCTGGAGTTGTTAGTGAATTGGTGGCTGATTAATCTAGTTTTCTGTTAGCCGGATGAGTCTAATAATGATATTGCTTGTTGCAGGTATTTTCTGGTGCTAGGCCATTGTTGGAGAAGACATTGGGTATTTTGGTGGAGGGCTTAATTGACACATTTCTCAGCCTTTTCCATGAAAACAAAACTAAGGATCTGAAGTCATTGGATGCAAATGGCTTCTGTCAGCTTGTGCTTGAGGTGAGTGTGCAAATATATGTTTTTCTTTGTTGTTTTTTGCTTATTGGGGGGGTCATTGCTCGGTGCCATGGTAAAAGGCTTGGGTTGACAGGCGCAATGGCGTATGTTCCCAGGGCAGCCTTTTTGCACTTTTGTGCAAAAAAAGGGCCAAAGGGTAGGGCTGTCCCCAGTTCACCCCTCCCAGTACCCTGGATCGCCGGGACTGTAACTGGGTACCGTAGAATTGTTTGCTTATTGGGTTAACTGTATTAGTATTTTATGCTTCTGGAGCTGTCATGGGTGACCAGCCACATGAGTACAGGGATTGTTTGGAATTTTTTTAAAAATGATTTCTCTGTACCTGCAGCTTGAATATTTTGAAACTGTTCTGCACACGTATTTCTCGCCGGATGCAACAGAAGCATTGAAGTCTTTACAGGGATTGTTACTAGAAAAGGCTTGTGAGAGTGCAAATGAGTCTTCTGAGAATCCAGGGCACCACCGCCGACCAACTCGTGGAAGTGAAGATGCCATGGCAGATGATCGGCAACAAGGACCTATGGTGCCTCCAGATGATTTGATTGTAAGATATTCTTTACCCTTTTAATCAACTTAAAAATTTTTAACTGTATTGTTGTTTTTATGCTACCTAGGATGCCTGATGTGGAATCCTGCTGATATATTCTATTTGAAAAACTGTGACAGTTGACAGTTGATTCTTTAGATCCTTGTTTGAGGGCTAATTACAAGAAAATTATTAATAAAAAAAATATAGGGAAGAAACTAATTCTAACTCTGTTAAAAAAAAGAAAAAAAGAAAATTGTTACTTTTCAAGATTACTCTGGTAGTCCATAATTTATCTACTATTTGCAACCATTAAGTATTTGAGGGGTTTCATTATTTGCACCAAGTAAGCGTCATTTTTTGCCTATGGTTATTGAAAACTATTCGTGCCTTACATGCCAGGCCTGTCCCTATGTAGAGAATACTTAAGCTTTTGATGCTATGATATCTTTGGTAGTTAATTTTGAGCATAAAAATCAAGAGGCCGCATGCATTCCACTGCTTTTCGTGTGACGACTCTGGAGAATTCTTTTTTTTTTTTAATAAAAAAAAGAAGGTTATTGTGAGAATAACATTGCTCATGAGATGGTTTTATGAGGGGAATCATCCTCATTTGGATTTAATTACTGAAACAGTTGCTACTGTTGTATTGTATATAATCTGTGTTATGCACTATTGGTATCAGTATCAAGTGAATCTGCTTAGGTAGGATTGGTAATAGATACAGAATTTTGTTATATTTGTGTGTTGTGGTTTGAAGATGCTTAATGGTGCAAATGAGCCAAGCCAAGTATCAGGCTGCTTGGTCTCCTCTCGGTATATTAATAGCTGCTCCAGCCGATAGCTCAAGCCAAGCTTCACACTGTCTGCTCAAGCTGGGCTTGGCCAAGCTTTGACCCAAGCTGAGCTTTTTCCATTGTTTTTTCACAGAAAAGGTGTTCAGGCTCAACTTGGTTATGAGTCGATTTCTGAGTGTGTTTGAGCTAGGCTCATTTCCTAGCTGAGCTGAGCGCAAACAAGCTTTCGGTGACCCAAGGCTGAGCTGCTTATGAGCAGCTCGGATTCATTTGCAGCCGAAATCATTTGAGTTTCTGTCTTGCTGCAACAGAACTCACAGTCCTGCACATCCATATGTAGAAGTGAGAATTTTTAAGCATCATAATATAGTGCTGCTTCATGGATGTTGTGGTACTTTGAATGTTTCTATTTACCTTGGTATAAATATTCCATAATGTTTTTCAGGCGCTTGCACAACAATATAGTACCGAACTTCTCGAAGGGGAGCTAGAGAGGACTCGTTTGAATGTAGCATGCTTCATGGAATCTTTGCTTCAACCAAGCTTTGCCTCAGGAGCCACAAAACCTGCTTATTCTTCCTTCCAAGGTCCTGCTGCTTCTCCAAAATACAGGAGGCAGCAAACAGTAAATTCATCAGCAGTTTCTTGGAGACGCAGATGAGTGATGGGAAGAAAAGTTGCTATCTGTTGTTCATTTGTCCTCTCATTTTTTTGTGGTTGCAAGATGAGTTATTGTTACTGATGATTTTCTTATCCTGTATATTGGTAAATTTTTGGGCTGTTGTCTGGGTTTTTGTAGATTTTTTCCTTGTGAGTTGAGACGTTCTGGTGAGCCTTCCTGTATATTTTTACAACGTAGAAATATATTGATTTGAATATAGAATATTCTTGTGAAGAAAAATTTTGGAATATGATGAATGCTAATGGTTTTTTTGGATAATTTCAGAAAGACTGGTGGGCCCATTCATATATGAGAGCATGAGATGAAGCCACTGGTGGCCACAAATCTCAATGGTACATATACAGGATTTGATTGATATAGATGACTCAAACAAGAAAAAAAAAAAAAAAAAGATTGATAGAGATGAGATACATGGTATGGAGATTATGTTAAGATGAAGGAATAAGGTTTATGATGCTTGTACCAGGCATGCAGTTTGTGATTTAATTTAATATAATTTCTTTTAGGTATTTCATGCAGTTTTATGGGGCTTAAGAATGTGCTCTACCTGGAGGATAATTAACTATACCAAGCTGGAGATATCACAGATGCTTGCGTGATATGTATTTTGTTTCTGTTTGATGTTCAACTACCTCATTTATCTCTGAGAGTGAGTAGCCTCGGGCTGCACAGAAGGTGCACCAAGGTGGATTCTAATTGTATTTCGACATCTCGCAACCTTTCTTGTGGGCTTATGCGTTCTTAATTTTAGATGTGATTGATCTACGGGTATGACCAGAATAGCCTAATACTCTCGTTTTTTTCAGCAAATTTTGATTCTAGTATTCTTAGAGGTAGTTGAGTTGTCGAGTGCGCTAGTCCTTGACATCTGCAAGATAACTCATGAACCCAACGCACGATACTCGTATATTCAATTACCGACCGGTATGCAGGACTGTTATATGGGTCGTTGTAAAAGTTAATATTTAGTATTACCACCTCCGTGAGAGATGTTTAATTATTAACGGGTCCTGAGAGCTTTTACATGAAGCAAAGTAATTTTTAGTATTGCCTCCGTGACAGATGTTTAATTATCAACGGGTGAGAACTTTTACATGAAGACGGCACCTCTTGCCGACTACGGATAGGCGAGTAGAGAAAATCGGAAGAAAAAGGTTTCCTGATTGGATGTTATTTATTCTCCGGGAGTCGTTGTGAAGTCGGCAATCTTCGGACTAGACGTTAGTCATGGAAAATTATGAGTTCCCTAAATGGATAATTAACTGTTTTGCCGATTTTGGATAGGTCCTGGAAAAATTAATAAAAAGATTTTCTTTCGAGGAATGTTATTATTTAGTTGCCCGTTTGTAGGTTAAGCTCCCCTCGAGGAATAGCTTCTCTATTTTTGACTCTAGGGTTTCGTCACCGGAGGACCGTAGACGCCGCCGGCGTTAGGATTTCAGCTCCCCTTCTTCGAATCCTTTCTCCTCCTCTGGCGGGTGGGCGGCGGCGACACCGGCAGCGATGGCTCGGAACGAGGAGAAGGCCCAGTCGATGCTGAATCGCTTCATCGCGATGAAGCAAGAGGAAAAGAGGAAGCCCAAGGAGCGGCGCCCCTACCTTGCCTCCGAGTGCCGCGACCTCGCCGAGGCCCACCGATGGCGCTCCGAGATCCTTCGCGAGATCGGCGTCAAGGTCGCCGAGATCCAGAACGAGGGCCTCGGGGAGCACCGCCTCCGCGATCTCAACGACGAGATCAACAAGCTCCTCCGCGAGCGCGTCCACTGGGAGCGCCGCATCGTGGAGCTCGGCGGCCCCAACTACACCAAGAACTCGGCCAAGATGACCGACCTCGAGGGCAACATCGTCGACGTCCCCAACCCCAGCGGCCGCGGCCCCGGCTACCGCTACTTCGGCGCCGCCAAGAAGCTCCCCGGCGTCCGCGAGCTCTTCGAGAAGCCCCCCGAGGTCAAGAAGCGTCGCTCCCGCTACGACATCTACAAGCGCATCGACGCCAGCTACTACGGCTACCGCGACGACGAGGACGGCATCCTGGAGAAATTGGAGGGCCCGGCGGAGGCCGAGGTGAGGGAAAACGCCGTGGCCGAGTGGCGGCGGATGGAGCAGATCAGGAGGGAGGCGAGGAAGGCGGTGAAGAGCGGGGAGGTGGCGACCGTGGGGACCGCGGCGTCGGCCGCGGAGATACTCTTCGAGGAGGTGGAGGATGTCGTGGAGGAGGAGAGGAGGATGGAGAGGGAGAGGGAAGAGAGGGAGAGGAGCAAGGAGGAGTTTGTGGTCCACGTGCCGCTGCCGGATGAGAAGGAGATTGAGAGGATGGTGGTGGAGAAGAAGAAGATGGAGCTGCTGAGCAAGTACACGAGCGATATGCTGTTGGAGGAGCAGGCCGAGGCCAAGGCCATGCTCAACGTCCAGAGGTAGAGTCTACTGCTCTTGTACTAGAATCTTTTGCTCTTGATCATTGGATTTAGTATATCAATTTGTTCGATTGCTCTTTCTCGGTCGCATGAATTCTTTTGTTAGGATCACCTATAAAAGAAAATTTTAATGTTTGCTTAATCAATTGATTTCATCATTTTTTTTAATATTTTGCTCCTTTGAGATTTCTGATTTCATAAATGTAATTAGGATAATTTATTTGTCAATTTTGTTTTTTTTTATGGAAATTAATTCAAACTTATGGTTATATTGATCTTTGAAATTGCTTTTTCAACATTATGTGTCCAAAATGGTCCATTTTTTGAACTGTGAAATTAACTGTTGCTGCTGCATTATCGTTCATAATCTATATAATTAGTGGTTCCTTGATCTCAAACAGTCAATATCTTTTCGAAACCTTCCATCTCTGATAACAGTATTTCATGCAGAAATTTCGTTTTTTTGATTTTGTGGGAACAGAGTACGACTAGATTTTAGTTCCTTGGTTTGGCATTCTCCAACTAAACAAAGGAAACATTCTTTTCGAGAATTTAAGCACTTAGTGGGTTAGTTGTTTTCTCGAATGTATCGAACAAAATAATATATGGTGGTTGTTTCAGTATATTTTATCTTGCAGTTCCTTGTGAAAGCCTTTGGTTAGTCTGTAAATCACAAGTGGTTGTTGACAAAAATAACTTTTAATCATTTCGTGTTTGTATATACTTTTTTTAAAGCATTATGGAACTTTTAGTGGGCAGACTACTATATCTTTGTTATATTGCAGAGAACTCACATGATAATCCATTAATTCAATAAAAGGAAAAAGGGAAAACTTCACATTTCATTGCCAGAGGTTCATCATGGTATCTGAAAAATGAAACTTTATTAGAAAAATCGTTGAAAGTTATTATTATGTTGCTGCATTTAGCTCATATTCTAGTTGTACTTTTTGATATCTATAATATTGTCATTGGTTTGCTATATGTAACACTTTTTCCTTGTAGCTTGTGTTGCTTTCATGATTCAAGGTTAGTTTTGCTTCCTCATCAGGTAATCTTCTATCGAAACTGTCGTGCTAACTTTTCTAGCAGAAGCTTCTGCTTCAAAGAGAGGAAGGGATGTTGGAAGTCTTGAGCAAGCAACAGCCATAGAAAGATCCCGGCTTCTTTTGAGAGATTTCATGAATCCAATAACTCGTCATTAATCCGTATGCTTGTAAAGACTGAGTCACTTAGTATCTTGGGATATTTTGCTCTTACTTACGGATCTTGTTCAGATTATGAAGTTTGTAGGGGCATTTATTCATATCAAATTTGTAGCCTAGAGAAGATGAACGGGGAGGCAGGAGGATCTATTATGCACTTGTTGCTGCTCCGATGGAATCAAACCTAATAGAATTATATTAGAAATATTAGATTTAGATCTACACAACTAATTAATTCCCCTTCAACCAACCTCATGGAAGAGAGAACATGTTCCATTATCCTCAAATGACCGTAAAGAGCTGCCAGAGATTGGGATATCCTGGCTCTCTCTTTCTGAGTTTAATTTAATAATAACGCGGGATATATGCTGTTAAGGAATGGAAAAATGGTATTGTAACTTATAAGCCTATTACTACTGCTATCAGTCAGGGGGAAAATGAATGTATGTGTACATCACCGAAAATTTTCTTAATTTCATGGATCAACTATTTGACACCCTCTATCCCTCACTGTACCATGCTCTCTAGTATCAGCATACCTTACCAACTTGACTACTTGACGCCTCAAATAAATCAAGCCAAATGTGACTTATTTTATTTGTTGTGGAACGTGAACTACACAATGCCCAGACAAATCCGTCCATCCACATTTCTCTCAATCGTTAATTGTCCATTCACATCTCTCTCTTTAATTCTGATGCTTCTTTGTGGCTAGTTTTATTTTCTTTATTTCGAGTTTCCACCGATTTTATAGCTATTTAGGTGCATGGATCACGTGTTACATGTGGAATATTTTAATATAACTTTTATAAAAATTTAAAGAATAAGATAACAGAAATGGTGACTAAACCCACCAAATGCAAGAGAAGCTTGACCTTGGTATACTAACTTAGCGGGATGGCGATTACTATAAAAGTCCAATGGTTCTCTAACACCAGTATTCTTCATCCTTTTTCTCGAACCATCCTATTGTTTGAATCTATTCGGAGTGACACCCTTTCACACATTCAATTGGACTTTTTTAATCTTCTACAATTAGATATTGTTTTCAAATTAAGATCAGCAAATTAGTTATACTAGAATAGTTATATGATCTCCTTCTGCCTTTTATATGTATGAATTAAAAAAAAAAATTAAAGATATATCCTCCTAAGACATCATTCTTGATTGCATTTGATAGCTGGTAATTTGGATAGATTACCGATAATTTAAAGTGGACTCATTGGATTGCTGTGTTTGGTATGCTTTTTGGATGGTAATCCAAATTGTCTAAATAATTTACATTATCTTTCATCAAGCAATCTAGATAGTTTTGAAATAGGGTGGCTATTCAAATTACCATTTCTTTGGCATTACTGTAATAAAAATTTTGAATAAAATTATCTTAAAAAAATTACATAAAATCCATTGTTCAACCCTCTCCTCTCTCCCCCATCCACCTCCCCCCGATGCCACTCATGGCTCCTTCGCCCCATCGTCTATCTGCGGCTCTTGCATCCCCTATTGGTGTAGAGAATAATATATGTGATTTTATAGCGTGAAATATCACTGTCCAACAGAGATCGGGTGTTTGTGTAGCTATATCAGAAACTTCAGATATTCGTAGGATTTGATTCGACAGCAAAAAGATGAAAAGCGGTTAAGGTAACTGTTTTTTTTTTAATTTTTATTTTGATGGATAATTTTTATCTAATACTTCATAAGTAAATTGCAACAGATTTGGTCTCTAAGTTTTGAAAGTTTATCTGATAGATTTTGATTTTATTTTTTATTTAAATCAGATCTATCATTGAGTGCAAGTGAAACTGATGTTAATTGCCTCCGCTATCAAAGAAGCTGATGGAAATATATGATAATACACCCTCAGGATACTATAAAACCACCAAAGCATGCAACCAGCACTATTGAGGGCTTTCCAAGAGACTTCTATTCTGGATTGTGTGTTCAGGGAGAATAGAAAAATGAGGGAATGAAAAATTACATTCGAATGCATCAGATGAAATATTTTTATAATGGTTGAACGGTTGTAAAACACATTCCTTTGCCAACAGTTGTGATTCCCAATGTACCTGTTGGGGAATACCGACCGACCCCACTCATGCCGACTCATCGTCGGCCTATACGTCCGATGTCCGGCTCCACCGATCGACCGATGGATGCCGTTGCCGACCGATCGACGGCTACCAACCGACCGAGGATACGTCGGTCGGGGCAGATTTTTTTCGCTCTCCCAACCGACTGCACTATGGAGTCCGATGTCCGACTCTACCAATGTGCCTAACTGACTGTCGGAGGGGCCCAAATTTTCACCCGACGCCCCTCAGCTGGCCGCCGACCTATGGTCGGTCGGCTCCTCCAATCGCCGTACTACTGTCAGAAACTGTCAGTCCTGACAACGGCATGCGGCACAGCCGCCTAGGGGCATTATCCCACCTAAGGCATGGGTCAACCCTAGCGATTTGACAGCGCCACGGCGATTTGACACCCTCACGGCGGCTCTGACAGTCCTCAGTGAATTGACAATACTTCAATTGTCCGCGCCATTAATGACGGCGTCATACCATGCTCCACTATATATATCGGGGAAGGCAACAGTGCTAGAGGTCGATTCGAAACCCCTGAACTCCCTCCTCTCTAGCTCTCTCTCTCTCATTGGGCTTTCTGTTTTCATCTCACTGTTGCCTAGTCTTCTCTCTGACTTGACCGTCGGAGGGTTTCCGCCGGAGCCGCCTCCGATCAGTGTGGACTTTCTTTTGCAGGCGCTCGTTCCCGGCGACCAGGCGACGAGGGGATTGGCCGCAACAGATTGGCGCGCCAGGAAGGGGGGATGACAAAGACAAGAGCTCAACGATCGAGGATCACCGGATCGGTGAGGCGCTCTTCCCGTCGGGAAGAGGCCTCTCCTCCACCCTCCGCGGTGGAACCTAGCTCTCCGCACACTGCGGTGACCACGGAGGTGCAGATCGCGGCGATTGTGCGGCAGATGACCGTGCTGACGGATGCGGTCAAAAGCCTTCAGCAACAAACCAGTCCGGCTGCCGCCTTCACCGGTCGGGCAATCGACGGCACGTTCGATGCCCTCCAGAAGCAGCCGTCGACATCCGCATCGGTCTCCGTCGCCTCCACAGGAGCACCTGCCCCAGCACTCCTACCGAGAGGAGGAGGGGCGGCCGCAGCGCGACACCCATCGATCCCGACGGCATTCTCCCTCCCAGCTAGAACGAGCAAGGAAGGAGAAGCGACCGCGAACGCCGTCCGCCTCTCTCTCGGACTCTTTCGGAGACTCCACTCCTGGGGTCTCTCAAGTACCGACGGACCGACGACTACGAACGCAGGTTCGAGAAAATCGACCGTCGGCTCGCACAGCTGCAGGTGGATGGGCAGAAGTCTTCAAACGACGTCGACTTTCAGACCGCCCAACCTCTCTCCCGACTCATCCTCGACGAACCAATCCCTAGTCGGTTCAAGATGCCGCATGTGGAGCCTTACGACGGCTCCACCGATCCAATCGACCACCTGGAGAGCTACAAGGCTCTCATGACAATTCAAGGGGCAACCGACGCTCTCCTTTGCATCGGCTTCCCCACCACGCTCCGCAAAGCTGCCAGGGCCTGGTACTCCGATCTTCGATCGGAAAGTATCCACTCCTTCGGACAGCTCGAGCACTCTTTCGTGGCCCACTTCAGCACCAGCCGGAAGCCGTCACGAACTTCGGACAGCCTTTTCTCCCTCAAGCAGGGAGAAAACGAGACGCCTCCGACACTTCGTGATGCGATTCAATGCGGTCACGTTTGAGGTCCGGGACCTCAACAAAGACATGGCCATCTCGGCCATGAAACGGGGGCTAAGGACATCCCGGTTCACTTACTCCCTGGACAAGACACTCCCCGGATATATGCCGAACTATTGGAGCGCGCGTACAAGTACATGCGTGTGGATGAAGGAGCCTCCGACCGGTGCTTGACCGAGTCCAAGGGCCCGAAGGAGAAGCGAAGAAAGGGTCGGGACCCTGCCGAACCTAGCAGGCCCTCGACCGACGGTCGGGTCTCACCCCCGCGACGGAACCAGAGGTCGCCCCAACGGCAGACTCCAAGGCCGACACGCCCCAGGTATGACTCCTACACTCCTCTCTCTGCCCCTCGTGCGCAGATTTGATGAAGATTGAGGGAGAAGAGTACCTGCGACGGCCTCCACCTCTGAAGGCAAAAGGCCTCGACCGACGAAAGTACTGCCGATTCCACCGGGGCCACGGCCCAATATCGAGCAATGCATCCAACTTAAGGATGAGATCGAAGCTCTCATCCGTCGGGGGTATCTCGGTAAGTTTCGGAGGAACCCGCCGACTCAACCAGTTGCCGACCACCGACCCCAGCCGACTGAAGAAGTGATGGCTAATCAGCCAACGGCCGGGGTCATCAACGTGATTTCCAAGCGACTGGGCCCGGGGATGTCTATTGGGGGAGAGCCGACGAAGAAGCTACGCCCGGACAACGTAATTACTTTTACGGAAGAAGATGTTCGGGGCATCCAAACTCTCCATGACGACGCTGTTGTTGTCTCGACAACAATAGCAAACTATGATGTAAAAAGAATCTTTGTAGATAATGAAAGTTCGACGAACATTTTGTTTTATTCGACCTTCTCCCGGATGCGACTATCGACAGACCGACTCAAGAATGTCTCTACGCCCTTGATAGGCTTCGCTGGGGACGCTGTCACGACGGAAGGAGAAGTTACTCTGCCCGTAACGGTCGGCACCAAACCACGACAAAGCACGGTCCACTTGACTTTCGCTGTCGTCCAAGTGTCTTTGGCCTACAACGCCATACTTGGAAGACCCGGGCTAAACGTCCTTAAGGCGATTGTCTCAACGTACCATCTCTTGGTTCGATTTTCGATGAAAAATGGAGTCGGAGAGATGCGCGAAGACACAGCTCGCTCGTCGATGCTTCCAGATCTCCGCCCAAAGCGAGGAGTTGAAGGGCCCCTGACGATACCAACGGGAGGAGGAAGAACGGGGTGAACCGGCCGAACAGCTCATTCCCATCCCGATAGTGGAGAATCCACCGAAAGGTATGGGTCGGGTCTCAGCTATCCGACCCAGAACGACGATGATTGGCAGAATTGCTAAAGGCCAACGCCGACATATTCGCTTGGTCGGCAGCAGATAGTCGGGTCCCCCGGAGACAATAACGCACCAACTCAACATCGACCCACGATGAGGCCGGTGAGGCAGAAGAAAAGATCTTTTGCTCCTGAAAGACAGAAGGCCATCGACGAAGAAGATGGACAAGCTACTCGAGGCGGGCTTCATCAGAGAAACTACATATCCCGATTGGCTCGCCAATGTTGTCATGGTGAAGAAAGCCAACGGAAAGTGGAGGATTTGCATCGACTACACCGACTTGAATTGGACTGTCCGAAGGACAGCTTTCCACTTCCAAAGATCGACCAGCTGGTGGATGCGACGTCCGGTTATCGACTGCTCAGCTTCATGGATGCCTTCATCGGGTACAATCAGATCTGGATGCGTCCGAATGAGGAGCACACTGCTTCGTGACCCCAAGGGCCTCTACTGCTACAGTGATGCCCTTCGGGTGAAGAACGCTGGAGCTACCTACCAACGACTCATCAATAAGGTCTTTAAAGATCAGATCGGGCGCAACATGGAAGTATATGTGGACGACATGCTGGTGAAGAGTGCACGGACTGCGGACCATGTTCGAGATCTCGAAGAAGCTTTCTGCACTCTACGACAACACTGAATGAAGCTGAATCTGACTAGTGCGCTTTTGGAGTGACCTCGAAAAGTTTCTCGGGTTCCTCGTTTCTCAGCGTGGAATCGAGGCCAACCCCGAGAAAATCAAAGCAATCATCGACATGCGGCACCCGAACACCAAGAAGGAAGTCCAGCAGTTGAATGGGAAGATCATCGCCCTCAGTCGGTTCATCTCTCGGTCGGCTGAACGATGCCTCCCGTTCTTTAAGACCCTGAGGCAGGTGAATGGCTTCTCTTAATCGGACGAGTGCCGACGGGCCTTCAAGATTTGAAGGAGTACCTGGCATTCTCCGCCACTGCTTGTGAAGCGGAGGACGGAGAGATGCTGTACCTCTATTTGGCCACTTCCCCGAGGCGGTTAGTTCGGTGGTCGTCAGAGAGAACGAGAGCCGAGTTCATCAACCTATATACATACCAGCAAAGTGCTCCGCGGCGCTGAAGCTCGATATACGGAGACAGAAAATATTTTCGCCCTGACATCGTCTCCGCACAACGACTCCGCCCATACTTCCAGGCGCATGCCATTGTGGTCTCACCAACCAGCCCCTGAGGGCGATATTGCCGACCTGACACATCGGGACGACTGACAAAGTGGGCGATGAAGCTCAGCGAGTTCGACATACAGTACCGACCGCGACCTGCCTTAAAGGCCCAGGTCCTGGCCGACTTCATCGCGGAATGCCCGACGACCGACCAAGGGTCGGAAGGCGAGAACCCCGGAGGTGCTGCGGTCTCTGAGCCTGACCCGGTGTCCACCTGGGTACTGCACATCGACGGAGCTTCAAACGCTCAGGGAGCGGGGCCGGGGGGTTCCTGCTCACCAATTCGGAAGGGGTAGTCACTGAGTACGCCCTCCGATTCGACTTCAAAGCCTCCAACAATCAGGCCGAGTATGAAGCGCTCCTCGCCGCTTGAGGATGGTGAAGGAACTCGGGATCGACAGCCTCCGGTATTCTCCGATTCTCAGCTAATCGTGGGGCAGATCAAAGGCGAATTCGAGGCACGGGATCCGACTATGGCACAATATCTTCAGAAAGTAAAGGATCTTGTGGCACACCTCGGATACTTCGAGATCTCTCATATCCCCAGGTCGGAGAACGCCCGGGCCGATGCACTCTCTAGGCTGACGACCTCGTTTCGACTCCTTGGGCCGGACGTTCGTGGAGAATCTCGAGCAGTCGAGCATCGACAAGGTCGAAGAGGTGCTACAACTGACGGCCGAACCAAGCTGGATGGATCCGATTGTTCGGTACCTGACCGACGGGATCAGCCCTGAAGATCCCACGAGGCCAGGCGGCTCCGATGGTCGGCCTCCCAATATGTGATATGGACGGCCGACTCTACAAAAGGTCGTTCTCTCTTCCCTTGCTCAGGTGCTTGGGACCGACCGACAGACTACGCACTCAGAGAAGTGCACGAAGGGATCTGCGGGAGTCACTTGGGGGGTAAATCCTTGGCCTACAAGGTCCTGCGGCAGGGTTACTACTGGCCCACCATGAGGAAGGATGCGGCTGAGTTGGTCCGGAAAGTGCGAACCATGCCAGAAGTATGCCAACGTACAACACCGACCAGCCAGCCAAATCACTCCTATTGTCGCCCCATGGCCCTTCGCTCAATGGGGGGTCGACATTCTCGGTCCTTTCCCTCCGGCATCGGGCCAAAGAAGTTCATAGTCGTTACCATCGACTACTTCACCAAGTGGGTGGAGGCCGAGCCCTGGCGCAGATTACGAGCGGAAGATGGAGGACTTCGTTCAGAAGTCCATCATCTTCAGGTTCGGATTGCCGCATACCATTATCACCGACAATGGACGACAGTTCGACAACCAGGACTTCAGAGACTTCTGCGCGAGGTTTCACATCACGCACCGACTGACTTCGTCGGGCACCCACAGTCCAATGGCGAAGTCGAGGTGACCAACCGGACTATACTACACGGGCTCAAAACCCGACTGAATGAAGCCAAAGGCCTCTGGGTCGACGAGTTGAACTCCGTTCCTGTGGGCTTACCGAACGACCCCCGGTTCCGACCGGAGAGTCGCCTTTCAGTTTGGCCTATGGGACGGAGGCAATGATACCACTCGAGGTCGGGCTGCCATCAACTAGGGTCGAGCAGTATCAAGAGCCGAACAACTCTGATTGCCGGAGAGCCGACCTAGACCTCCTCTCCGAACTACGAGAGGCTCAACTCGCATGGCTTCATACCGACAGAAAGTAGCCCGATATTACAACGCCAAGGTCAGGCCAAAGCTCTTCAGGCCTGGGGACCTAGTCCTAAGAAAGGCAGAAGTCTCGAAGCCTAGACCAAGGGAAGCTAGCTCCGAATTGGGAAGGGCCCTACATGGTAGCAGACACCTACGGGCCAAGGGCTTACCGACTGGAAACTCTGGAAGGGAAACCCATTCCTCCGGACCTGGAATGCTGACAACCTGAAGTTGTATCACCAATGAACTTTGTACCTGTTCATTCGGAATACAAATCCAGTTGCAAATTTTGGAGTCTCAACTCTTCGACTGATGATCGGCGCTCGCCAAGAAGGACGAGTCCCGATGTCCTGACTCGGACTTGATGTCCACACGGAGCTGACGCCCGATCGCCGATGATGTATCGGACGCTCACAAGGGCCGAACCGTCCATGACAACGGGAGTTACACTCCTTCTACGGTCGAACTTTCGGGCCAAACGATCGGCTAACTCGCCGACTCAGCCCCGACCAAAGAAAAGCGAGACGCTGGCGCGACCGCATCGCGTCCGCAAACCGACCGAGCTACGGCGGTCGAAGGATATTCGGCTTACCACCGTCTATCACATGACGTGACCACTGTCGCGTTCACGGCTATCCGATCGAGCTACGGTCGGTCGAAGGATATTCGGCTTACCACCGTCTATCGTGTGGCGCGGCGTAAGTCCCAATGTAAGGGTATCGGGATCGACTTATGATCGCTTCCCCCGACTGGATGCGCCGGACGACATCCGACTGAATGCGTCGAAAGATATCCGACTGTCAAGTCTTATCCCGACAGTCAGTCGGCTTTCGACTCAACAAATATGACGACTCACAACGCGGCGAAGGACGCCCGACTTAAGCCTCGACCGTCGGAAGCCGACCTAAGTCGGGACTTGCTCTGCCTTCATGGCGGCACACATTATCGAACTCCTAACTGATCTATCGGGCTAGCGACTTATGTGTTCAAATGCATTCCACACACATAAAAA
>NC_026001.2:4733061-4797244 GCF_000442705.2 Elaeis guineensis
CTTGGGTGCAAAAGAGGGTATCTAATTATAGGTGCAAGGGCTCCAATAGTTAGCGCCTAATGGGCTTCCTAATGTAAGTTGGATAACTTAAGTTAATAGGAATCCTAATGCAAGTAGAACTATATTACGAGATTGAATAGGATTCAATCCTTATGCCTATTTAAAGGGACTCCCCTAAGGTCCCTAGAGGATCAAAACCAGCAGCCCCTCACACCCAAAGGCTCTCCCCACGCTTCTCTTCCTCCCCTTTTCTCTTCTCTTAGGCATTCTACACACCCTTTCCTTGGGACGCCCTTACCTTGGGACACGCATCCCAATGAGTTTCACGCTCAAAGGAGTTTGGGTGCCTCTTCCTTGCTGGTTTCTAACATCTGATAGCAGCACATAGCAAGGAGGCACTCTAGAGAAGAGGAGAAGAAGAAGATCAAGGAGAAAATTAAGTGTTGATTGCGATCCAGGCTTCGTTCAGATTCAGCAGGCTGAATTTTGGAGAACCAAAATTCAGATTAAAGAGGACTGTTCCAGGCTGATCCCGAGTGGATACTCGTAGAGGCCGGACACTTGTGCAGCTAAGAGAGAGCCTCTTCTCTTTCAGATCCAGTTTTGAAGAAAGGGATTGCGAAACAGATATGTGATTTGATTACAATCTGAATTTCATCATATATTAATTTCAGCATATGAAATACATCACGTAATTTTATGTTTTTATGCATGCAAAATTAAGATTAAAATTATTTTCATCTTATTCTCCGCTGTGTATTTAGAAAATAAAATTTTTGAAACACATATGCATGCATCAAACTCCAAAATCCAACATTTTTAACTTTAGTTAGATTTATGCCCTTGGCATTTCATCCATGCAGTTTGGACTCTCCTTTGGGCATGCCAAGTGTTCAATATTTGTACTCCTTAAGATTCTCATTTTTTCTTTTTTCCCATTTGACTCTAGTATCTTGATTGTTCTATACTATAATTCAGATCTTCATTTCTCCTCACAATTGGATTTACTGATCTTCTTTAAAATAATATTGGCTTTGGCTTCTTTCTTGATGACTAGTTTCATTTTCCCATTCTCAAATGGCCACAATACTTTCAAGGACATACCACATAATTTTATAATTTTTACATCATTCTATATTTTTATGATCTATTTATTTTCATCTCAACACTTCAATATGAATCCATTACTTGAGCTGACAAAAAAAAATCATATTCTTTTGCTTCTATTTAATAGACAATCCTCTCTTTGGCTTCAAGGCAAGATTTGAATCCTTCTATTGTCTTTCAACAGATTCATGAACCAAGGACCCTCCTCCTCCTTCCTTAGATGAATTTCATAAAGACAGCTGGCCCTTCTTGCAAATTCCTTGCTTAATTTCTTTTTGTTGCATTATAGATAATCTAGATGTGGTCTCCTAGCAGGCACCTTTGCTATTGTCTCATCTCCTAGCAGGCCCTGCTGCTATTCTCTGCTGTTTGTCACATCACTCTCCTTTTTTGAAGCTTTTGCTAACTCTGTGTTTAGAAAAAATGATGTGGAGAGCCCCATTTCACTTTGCTTAGAGACCTTGAGACTTGAGCATCATTATATGTTCTCTCATCATACATGCACTAGGTTTTTGACCTTTTCTATCTTGTATACGATGAAACCCCTTAGATTTTTAAATATTTATATGATGAATATCTAGTTGGAGTGATTGCTTTAACAATTTATGAAATTGATAAAACCTTTTTAAATGTTATGTTAGACTAGATACCTTATATGAAGTTGTGTTAGAAGTATATATATAATGATGATGACAACTTATTCAATAGTTTTAAGTGTGAAGGTGACATATGAAGTTTCCAAAGTGTCCTAGGAGCTGAATGTCAAGGAACCCAAAACCTGGGAGTATCAGGTAACAAGCTGCCAGAATTTCCATGTCAGAGATATCATCATATCTTAAAGTTCTTTAGCTGTTCATATCAACAAAACCTTCCAAAGCTCAAAATCTATATAGCAATTATTTCAGTGCTATCATTTCTGTTGTCACCCAATCATGATGCAATAAGCTTCTTCCATATCATGTCAGCTTGCCTTTTCCCCTTCTTCACCCGCATCATATTATCACAACCTCTGCACATCAGTAACTTTGGGGTCGCTTAACACTTTTAAGAACTCAATTCATGACCATTTGAAGTCATCCCTTGATACGATGCCTTTATATCCAATACTTGTACAACTGTCACTATGCTACCTCTCTAAAATTTTCTTTTCCCTTTTAGTGGATTTACCATATAGTACAAACTTAATTATCATCCTCAAGGTGAAATTTTTAGCTGTTTAATTCAAAAAGATGGTTCTTCCAGAGGTACTCATCTATCCCCTGCATGAAAAACCATAAATGGATTGTATGTACTGAAGTCCATAACTAGGTTCTACATATGTGTCCCATATGGCAAACGGGCAAAGTATTATATGGCGAGCCTAATCTATGTATTTTGTATTAATTCCCAAAAGAGAGATTGCAATTGCAAGATTTAGTAAGTAAATAAGCCAATAAAACAAAATGAAGTGAATATAAATGCCAAATAACAAAGTCCAAAAAATAAAGTTATGAAATATACTTCTTAAACAAGGAAAAACAGTGGTATTAAATTCATATGCTGGTATTATAATGCAAAGTCATAGACCGTTATGCACACCAGTCCTCGTGAAAGCAGAGCAGATATAAGAAATAGTATTGCCCCATACGACTTCGAAATACAGGAAGCATTGCCATAAGCTGACTAAAAGCAGCTGTCCATGAAGCATATGTTTTGACTCTTAGAACTTTCTGCAAATCTGAAGCTGACTCAATTGAAAGACCTTCTAAGGCTTTAGTTACCATCTGTTTAAATGTCATCAATAGCATTATAAAATTGAAACAACCGCAAGTTAGTAGGCTGAAAATGACTGTTAGAAAATTTATCTATCATCATCACCTCATTCTGATCAAATTCAGATCCATCATCTGCATGATGGCTTGAAAATCCTAGGGTTGCAACCACAGCTTTCTTTCCGCTCCCACATAAAAATAATATTTCAACCATACTATGAACCAACGCTCTGAAAAACAAACTTGTGGTCAGCATTTGATATTCAAAAATAAAAGATATTGACTAAGAAAAGCCATCCAACTGGAAAGAACAAAAAGAATCCCACAATGATAAATAAATATATAAATAAGTAAACTTGCCATCCTACATACCATTGATCTTGGCAGAAAAGTTTAAATTCTAGATGAATCCCAAGCACGTGCGCGCGCGCACACACGCACACAAAAAAAAAAAGAGATCTGTTGTAACCTCCACCATGTCTGCTTTCACATCTCATGAGACCATACATTTCAGTCATTTAACCGATACCTTCTAAGATATAACTAACATAACATCAAAACCAATATAGGGCATTAGACGGGAATCTGGGCACTCTCAGCATCCAGAGGTCAGCTCAATGATCAAAAATTAGTAAATCCTGCCAACCCACACAATCAGCTTCCTATCACCGTTTCTCCCCTTCAACAATTGCTAAATGAATGTATAAAATGTAAAAGAGCTTCTCATGAGGTTGTGTGAGGGTATGAATCCCTTTATTATATGTAGTCCCAAATTCATAGCCTTTCTATTTAATCAAAATTCATTGTTTGTTCCATTGTCACAAGAAAAATAAAGAACTTCTTTCAAAACTGACAGTTGCATCAATTTAGATGGAAGCAAATGTCAAAACTGACACCTCATACAGTTGTTGTCTTATGGCTAGCAGCATACCATGCGATAGTATGGAGAGTCCCATACCATCCTGACCCATATTGGTAAGCTGCCAGAATGGGGTCTGATATCAAGGCTGGAAACCTTAGTTTGGGACATCCAAGCAACAATTTATGGTCAAAAATAAACAATATGTAATTTGCTAGATAAAATGAGATCATCCAATCCTACTTTTATTTCAAAGAAAATCATTGACTCTAGGCGTCTCCCTTCCATTTCTGCTATCCCTTCTTTTTTTTTTTTTTTAACATTACCTCCTTATAGACACATGCACTCATTTCCTTTCTGCCATCACTTGTTTTCTCCTTCCCTCTTTTTGAGTATGGTGCTCTTTCCTTTTTTTTCCTAGCTGAACATACCTTCCCTTCTCACTTAGTGGTCCCCTCATTCTTTCTTCCCCGTAGTCCCCTCCATGACCATATCACAGCTAAGCAGGAAGAAAACAGATGAGTCATATTTGTCTTCTTTCACCCTCTTTTTCCTTAGATGTTTCCACCATGCATGTTATTCGTGTTTCCAGATCAGGCCAAACAAAACTATACAAAATTATCTTGATAAACTTTCAGCATTCTCATTCCCTTGTCATGAATCCAAATGGCGAAGCATAAGGGATAAATTGTTACAAGTATGACAGAGAATGTTACTGCAATCATTTCGAGTCAAAAGGTATCTTCCAAAATCAGCATCATTTTGCTGAAGTTAGCAGTGATATTGCTAAGCAAATAAACTTGTATTTTTCAGAATCAGCATGTCAAAGGAAATTATCATTTGCAACAAGAGATCAAAGTTATTATATGGTATAAACAAGACAAATTGATATGTCTAAAGAATCCGCAAAGACATAAAAATGCCCTTAATGGCAAAACATAACAAGTTCAAAGAAGAATACAATAACCAATTGGCAACATTTTGTTTTCAGCAAGCACAAATATGATCCATAAAAAACAAAGGAGATACATTTACAGCTAGATGAGAGTTATTATGGGCAGAGTAATCACCTTTGTTTTCTATCATCAGTTATAGATGCAAAATTATCAGTTGCTGCAAATGGACTTTGACAAAATCTCCTTTGAACTAAACTATACAGTGGACTATTTGCTTCAAGTTTACCCAACTCATCTGGAAAAAATAAAAGATATTTGAGGACATAGGCCTGCAGGACAAAGAAAAAAAAAATAATGTCAGAAAAGAAAAATTAATGTCAGAAAAGATCTTAGGAAAAAAATGAATAACAATGCTTAAGGCCAGTATTGCAATATAGAAGGGTTGGTGTATATAATAATATCAATTCAGCACATCCATAGTCACTGCCATAAAATGTTCTACACTTAACCTGCAAATAGCAACATTTGGAAGTACAATTTATTATGTTATAAGCATGTAATCCACTAAAAATGCATATAAATTTTTCATGAGATTGTCTCACAACAACAAATTGCAACAGATTGTTAACAATTGAGACATCTGCTTGCCAGCCAAATCTTTAGAGAAACTGAATACTTATGCAAATATGGAACATGATAGACCTTTTTTTCCTTTCATATATTACCCCCTTTATCAGCTTGATACAAGTTCACCTTACCATTTCATATCATGTTCCTGTACATGCCTGAGCTAGTCCAGTGAATGGCAAAAGGAAATGAGAAAGTAAACATAAAATGGCAATAGGACTACTTGATTGGGAAACACCATATAGAGAACTTGCACACATTTCTAACAACAGCTATGATCTTAATAAGCACTGAAAACAAATAACAGAAGGCTATGAAACAAGTCAAGACCCAGCTGATAATCGAGGCAGCATACTATGAGAATTTCATAACAATTCAGTTATTGATGCTATCTAAGAGCAACACTTGATAACATAAAGGTGGGAAAAAGGTTCAAAACAGTTCGATCAACATGTTCTCTTAGCAAGAAGGACAAGAGAATTATGCCGAAAAATCAAAAGGTAAAAAATGTGATAGGAGAAATGAAGGTTTATGTAAAGGTGAAAATGCATACAGAGAGTATCTTTACCAGAATCAATACAAAACAAGGAAGAGGGGAAATACAAGTAAGAAATAAAATAAGCTTTGCATGAATATACACAATCAAACCTGCCAATTGTAAATGCAACCATTATTCCAACTATATGGTCAATCTTAGAAGTTACTAAGCAAGAGATATGTGTTTTGGTATCCACAACAAATGAATTTGAATTAAAATGAATTTTGACTTTTTCCAAGCAATAAGGTCTTATAAATTCAGGGTCTACCATCTTTTGCAAATTCGCTGTAAAGAAATCTCAAAGGCTAAGCATTCTAAGGACATCAATGAATTGGGAAATACAAAATTACTGAAAGTCAAAACAATCACAAGATAACAATAAAACACAGCAAGATTGGATGAAAAAATTGATTGTGAGGCAGAAATGAAGCATGGAATGTAAAATGACAAGCAGAGAGTGTGCTACCTGTATGGTTGCCAAGACACCACAAGGACCTCCCTCATGCTGGACCAGACCCATGCATGTTGCTGGATCAGAGCTAAACCTATATGCATTAGTTCATAGAAAATCAGCAAGACAGAGGAAATAAAAGACAGGGAGTCTGTTAGTACTGCAATCAAATTTTCAGAACTTGGTTATTTAAGCATTACTAAAAAAGTCACTTTTTATTTGGAAGTTTTAAAGCACTTGGAAAAGGTTGAATAAATCAGAGAGGTTACAGTTTCAATAACAAAGGGCTCTTGGTTGGTATTGGTACTTGTTGATATGATGTCATAGCAGCAAACCCAGGTAATTATTAGCCCTGCAGAGATAGGTAATGATAGGTGTGACCAGGGCCATAGAGCTGTAAAGGCAGAGGACTAATTGATGGTACAACAGCACTGGTGGGACATGTGCATTAGAAGAATAAAAGTAACAAGCATATCATAAGAACAGTTATTACCTGTTTTTTTATTACCAAAATCAACACAAATGCCTAGTCATTGTCAACACAGCTTTGAGAAAAAAAGAACTATTTTCCAATAGAGATTCAGAGAATCAAGGATCCAAGTCCCCCATGAATCCAAACTTCATGCGTGAAGAACATGATTGTATCATCCAAACACGATATAAAATGCGAAGCAAGTATTTTGGTGACGAATCAACAACACCCTAAAATCAATACTTCCAACAGTGCCTTAGCAAAAGCAAGTCAAAAGCCAAATCAACAACCTTTAGGCTTAAGCATCCCTTAAAATTTGCACTAAGCAATATTAATCTTACAATTTGTATTGTGGTGCACTCTAATGACTGCATCTTTCTATCTTAATCATGTTGAAATTCCAGAAGTGAAATGAGATCCCCAGCATTTAAATATCGAGTTCTATGTGCAAGCTTCAACCTTGGATACCAATCAATGCCACACAGGTTGTAGCTCAATTTTAAAAGCATTGATTTTCATGAAACACCTTTATCAGCAATAAACACTGAATATTAGATTATTTTTTGGAAAGAGCTATACAGATGCAGCATTTTTTTAGGATATTTTGAATTCTGATGTTTACCAAAAAGATCCTGCACTGTCAGCATTGAACCAGTTTGTGCTAGAAACTAGAAAGTGCCCACAAGGAGATATGCATTAAAAGAAGGGAAATCTCTGGTCACGGACTACTCAATGTTGACTCAAGATTTTATCCAAAGCCCGAAAGCTTAATGGGAAACCTTCACGATTTCACCCATATGACTTTAGACAACAATTATTAGGCCCAGTTGCTAAACACAAAGCGCTCCACTCTTCAAATCATGGCATTCTCTCTTAAGTCAGAACCAATATGTTGCACTACTAACTGACAAACAACCTGCCTTGATTATTCAGCAAGATCTAAAGATCCACCTCTATGACCTCATAATTTCCTTAAACATATCCCAAACCTTGTGTCAGACAGGATACAGCATCAGTAAAAAAAAAAGATACTTCCTCTGCAAATAAATGATGATATTTTTGACAGCTGTTAACTCTCCATTAAAAAGTGTTTTCCCAATGTCTCTCCAAATCTAAATGACAAGTAAATATTTCTCTACTGAACTGAATTTGTACTCTCTCCAGCCTTCAGACACACATACCTTTTTGCCCAGTTCAAGGTTTGCAGCACATCCAAGTCCCCTCATCTTCAACACTCTATGGAAGCCAGACAATCCAAAAGGAGCTAAGCATCCTATATTTACTGGTGGGCAGTTGATGGATTGACATACCATTTAGTTTAAATTTTAAAGAACTGAAGTTAGGAAACAGGTATTCATACTGAGTTAAGCTGTTCACTATTCATCATAAGCAGTTGCAAAGTTCATGAGAAGTCCATAATCAGCTATTGTTAAAATCATCAAGGAATATCTTTAATTTATGAAATTCTCAATAATACATATAGACAGCAGAAGCTAAGGTCATCCATCACCAATTTCTTTTTTCACCCGAAAGCCTTCCAACAGAATGTGGACCTTAGTGCAGCGACATCATAAAACTATATAACTTTGAAATGTTCATAGTGCAGATAATGGCCCTCTAGGTTTCATTTAACACCAACGACAGTGTAAAAATATAAATAAAAACAAAGAAGAAAACTTTCGTATATATGGTTCCTGGTTAACGAAAAACTGCTGAAAGCATCAAAAAGCCATGAAAAAAATATAATCAAACGGGCAAAAAGGAAAAAAAAAAAAAAAAAAGAGTAGAAACCAAAAAAAGACTGGGAAATTCCAACAGGTAGACCAGTCATACTCACCTGATACCCTGATTGCTCCATTGTGCCAGCACATCCCTCGACACGCCATTCCCGAACACCATCAAAAACAGCTGGTCGACGTCCGAGGACGATAGCTCCTCCCCAGAATCCAAACCCCTGCGCTCCCCCTCCTCCACCTTTCCTCCTTGCGGAGCACCCACTTCGGCTTTCGCCGCCGAGGGCCCCACGGCCGCGGCAGCGCTCTTGCCCACCACCTCCTCCCTCGCGCCCACCGGCCGTGCAGAGCTGGCGCTCTTGTTCTCCATTGCCCTGATCCGCTTCTCGGCCGTGATCCGCTTCTCCGCCGCCGACGCCAGAAGCTCCCTCTGCAACCTCCGGTTCCGCGCCTCCACCGACTCCTCCCCGCTCTCTCTCGGCTTGCTCCGCTTCGCCTCCGGCATCGAGCTCTGGAGGCTCATCCGCAGTGCCATCTGAAGCTCCTCGTCCTCGCGATCCGCCATGGGAAGAGATACCACCGACAAAATCCCAAAATCACAGCCGAACCCTACGGAACAGAAATCTAGGGTTTCGATCGATCGAATTAGAACACCACGAGAGATCGAACCAGCGGGAGAATAATTTTGGTATCGATCGGATGGTATCTAACATGGAATTCGATTCGATAAAAGATTCAGTTGGGGAATTCAGATTGGAAACCCTAGAGGCTAGGGGCATTCGGCAGCGAGGGTTCGTCGAGGCGGAGACGGCCGGTCGACGGGAGGCGGAGAAGGAAGCGAGACGGGATCGCAAAGTAAAAATACCGTCCGCTTCCCTACCACCCGCGGCCGGATAGATTTACCAAAATGCCCTTGCACGTGCATCAGTTGTAGGGATCTCCGGCCGTCCATCTGGTCCATACGTGCAAAGAAGCAGATTACGGCCGTCTGATGCTGTTCGGGATCTCGATAATTTAGTTTAACTTGGTGGTGAAGTTGGGAGAGTGTCTTCCGAAACGTTACTGGTTTGAGGCGGCTTCATTCAAGTGAAGCAGGCAAGGAGTGCACCCAGCGTCGGGACGGGGTTGCATCTTTCGCGCCAAAGAAGAATTAACATTACTTCGCACGAATTCACCGTTGGATCGCGTATCGATCTGCGCAGCAAATTGTGGAAAAGTTTGGGGTGCTTTGACAGCTGCGCATAACGCGATCCCACGCTGTGCTGTCTGAAGAATTGGCGAGGTCGGAACGACTTTGGTAGCGAAATGGCCGCGTCTGAAGAATTGGCGGGGATATGACCCTACAGAACGCAGACAAGATCACCAAATGGCATGGCGCCTCTGCCCTTTGTCATGTTGGGTCGGAACGAGTTTGGTAGCGAAATGGCCGCGTGGTGACATTCAAATTAGGATGCCAATGGAAATGAGAGATTAATACATAATCGCGGGTTCTGATCACGGCATTATTCCATTAGTAAATTTGAAAGGAATCATTATTTACCATTATAAAGATTATAACTTATAACAATTAATATGTACTTTACAATGTATAATTTAATAGTAAAATAATAACTGTTATAAGAGTGTTGTGGTGAAAATTAATAAATAACAGAAAATTAATATTTTCAAATCATTATTCACTTAATATAAATTTTATCACCTTTGAATGGTGAAAAACGTGTTTAAAATAACAGAAAAATTATAAATTGTTGTTACTTGGAGACTTTGGTTGGTGGGTCTCGCTCCTTTTATTCAAAAATATATTATTTATTTGAAAGAACAATAAAAATGCAAATAACAACTACTGCTTTTTGCTACGATTGCCCATTCTAGCACCAAATAATCCATTGTAGCTCTCATTATCTTTTTATTTATAATACTATGGAGGTGTCTGAAATTATTATAAGTCATTCTAATATCGTAATGGCTGTCATTTTAATCATCGTTTCAAAACTAGAGGCTAGATAACTGTGTTGCTGTTAAGTGGAAGAATGAAAGGCTTTGATCATAAGAGAGGAAATATCAACTGCTTCTATCTCTATATATGATATAAGCACATCAGCTATTAGTTCGTGCACTCCTCGTTTTAGGAGTTTGGCAAATTGGAACATATTGGTGTATCCAGTGTCTAAGCCATACTAACTGGCATCCATTTCATCCATTCTAGTTCAAGAAACTAAATACTATATTGGACTAAAAAATGACTAAATCTTGCCAAGACTATTATTGATTAGAACTTAATCAAGAACAAGATTTGTCATTTTGATGACAGATCTTGTATTGATACCATCCTATTATAATGTTAGTACGCTAATCGATACAGCATATGATAGTATCGGTATAAATATACCATATCGATATAATATAATATGTTCTGTAACAGATAGTATAAGATGGTATAACAAATCTTGGTCAAGAGTTTTCCAGACCCATTTAATTCAGATCAGGTGTGGAGTTTTCATAAAAAAGAGAAGGATGCATGGCCCAAGAGTCACTTTTTCCTATTTTTGTATGACATGGTAGTCACCATGTGGAGATCCTGCTAACATTGACAGCACGTAAAAACTTATGATAATTGATGTAACTTCAGTTTCCATGAAGTCATTTGGAGTTCTGACTGGATGTCTTAACATAGTGAATCGCATTCAAAGACTGGTAGCTAAAATACTTGAAGAATATAGCTTCCATGGAAACATGTATGGCCTCTTCTTGAAAGACCACATTAGAACAATTATTAACTCTCACTTTGAAATGATCCAATCCCTTGGCACACAATGACATATTTACCGAAAGGGTTTTATCAAACAACTTCAGTTTGTTGCTATGTTAACCTGCACCTTGAAAAAGTCCAAAACAAAATCCTAATCAGTAAGAGAAGTTTATGAATATGATTTCCAATTATAATTCATACATACTTTAGCCATAAATGGATCGACGATGTCATTCCAGACAGCTTAAAATTAATAGCTGATATCATAAAACAATCAAGCAACAGAGTACATCATTGAACGACCAACGAATAAATAGTCTTCTTAGCATGAACAACTACTACATGCAACAAAACTCAAAATCACTGAATTAGAAAAAGTAACAGATGCATCTCCATTCTTGATTATAGCCAGACAAAACGAGTCTACCGCCTTAGGCTCTGCATGATGTACTGAGCATAGAGATCCCTGCAACCATACCCATCAAAGAATATAATCAGAAGAGGAATATTGCAAAAACACATACATAGATATTTCGTGAATCACAACCATCACTAAACACTAGCGTATATAATGCGTTGCATTAGGACCGATATGTAGTTCTGGCACATTAATATTCATGACAAATATGTATGTTTATGTTTCAGAAATCACATGCATGTGATGGTTGAAACCAACTTACATGGAGTGCTGGATGGCCTCAACAGCAGTATTTGCAGGCAAGAACTCATTGACAGCAACCTCTTTGTTCTCATTCTTTTTGTCTGAACTCAGTCAAGGTTTCTGTTGACGATTTGTAGATTTATTATATCCTCCTAGAGAAACTGGGCCACAGCACAGCAGTGCCCCCAGCATTACTGCCATCCAGTAAATATTACAAAAAAAAAAAAAAAATCATATCTTCATAAGTTGAGCAACATGAAAGCTTCAAGCAGAAAGTAAAACAGGATACAATCTTCAAAGAAGCGCTTTATTTCAGCAAGCCGATGAGGAGAGAGCTCTGAGATGTCATTGTAGTGGCGGTACTCAGGATCATCAGCACACACTGCAATGATTTTATCATCTTTCTCTCCCTGTTTAACAAAACCAAAAAGCATGGTCCTCAGAGTAGGAAAATAAGTAAATGAATAAAAAACTTCATGTTACGAGATAATACTTGGTCAATCATGGGCATCAGTCCAATGGCCCTGGCTCGAAGAAAGCAACCAGGAAGGACTGGTTCCTGTTCAAAGTATTGAAAGGGAACCTTATTAGTACTTATTAGTACTTTTGACCTTCTGCTTAAAGATCCTCTTATTGTTACTTAGAATCATCTTGAGGTGAGGAATACAAAGCAAACAATGCATTAAAACCATGTATTTATCTTATGCTCCACAAAAGCAAGTCGTCAAGTAGTATAGATTAGAAGTTATTGGGTCACCTGCATGAGGACCAAAACATCCATTGGATCATTGTCTTCGCAAAGTGTTCGAGGAATAAAACCATAATTATGAGGATACACCACTGATGAATACAAGACCCTATCAACCTGAGGCCAATGTCAAAAATTGTAAGATCATCATCAGGGAAAAAGAAAAAGGAATGATGAATGACACGTACAGCATAATAATGAAGTATACGATTAGAAAATTCTAATGATTCACAGATATTCCAGCAGCAAGAAAGAACCACTGTTATTATGCCTGCTACTCTATTATGCCTTGCTGATCTCAGGAAAATTAAATGATGTAAATGCAGCATTTACGCACCTTAATCAGTCCAGTCTTCTTGTCAAGTTCATATTTAACTTTACTTCCTTTTGTTATCTCCACAACCTATACCAGATGAACAGGAAAAAAGAACCATGAAGCGTTCACTCTCTTTCAGACAACTGATTTAGAAGAGCCGCGAAACCAACACATGTTTGTCTTGTCATACTATGCATTTAAAATTTAATTGAGGGATCTAGCTTCATCAAACTCTAGTTTTTAGTGACTTAGAATTTGGAACATTCTTAACTGGAAATGGTGGTGATTTTGCTCCAAGAAGCTTTTCTCAGGGCATGAAATTAAAAATGGTTTATGTCACAATGCTGGAGGTCTCCAAATATCTAGATCATAAAAAGCTTATAAAAAAAACACTTACCACATTAAAAATAGAAGGAGCTCCCGGACCTGCATGCAAACCATGTGGTCACTTAGCTGCTGTTGGCTGATCAGATGCCATTGAAATCAAATCGCAGGTAAACAAGAATATGTTGAGGTGAGTACCTATTTCAAGATCATGCCAAGGATGTGCGGCGACTGATCTCCTTGACAAGGATGAGAGAATCCTTTCATTCAACCGTGGAACAGGGCGCTTCTCAGCAGCAGCGCTCCCATTTTCGTCACTCATATTTCTAATAGCAAAAAAACATTAAGAGAAAACTAAAAAGTGGATGTCCAAGAGATGCATAGACCAACAACCAAACAATAAACACATGAATCTAATCAGAGAATCATAGCATTTATATTTATCTATCAATGGTAGCTCCTAAATCAACTAAAATTCGATTGGAAAGTACCGATAAAAATCACAAATGGAAGAGTACACTAGAAGATATTTCAATTTTCTTTTTCAGCCCCCGTCCTAAGAGAACTTATTGTTTGCATCTCAAGTGCAGACTCACTAAAGTAATAGGTGAATCTATTATTACTACATTAAAAGGTACATAATGAAGTTCGTACAAAATATGAATCCTACAGCATAAGATCTTTTTTCGTATTTGCAAATGGTATGGAACAACAAAGTACACACGTCAAAGATCTGATGCAATAATCGTATGCATTATCGCACCAGAAAAAGAGGAGATCCAATAATACAATCCACACAACTAATCCTAGGGATTTGCACTAAATTCAAGTAAATCAAAAAAAAAAAAAATCCTTCAACCAAAAAATTAAACGACAGATAGATTCCTAAAGCTTCCTATTCAGAATAACAATTCTGAGGATAAGTAATCAAAGAAAAAAAAAACTAACTCTAGGAGAAATGCTTAACTTTTAGAAGATTTATAAAATAATATTGCAGCAAGAAATCTGGATCTTTCAAATAAGAAACAAAAAAAAAAAAAAAGAAGAGGGAAACTATTAACCTTTGAGCTCCAAGAATCTAAAAGCAACATCAAAATGTAACAAAAAGACAAAGGAAAAAAAAAAAAGTTCAAGACCTTGATATCAAACAAAAAGTTGCATCAGTAAGCAAAGGATTGACGAATTGATCCAAGAAAAATTATAGAAAGGGGAAAGAAAAGATCAATACCTTTAATGAGAGAAATCTGAGTCGAGGGAGAGGAGGAGAAGAGGAGTGTTCTGCTCTCCGATTTGTTTGGTGGAATCGGCCCCCTGGTCTTTCTTTTATATAAAAACTCGGAGTGGGAGTTGAGGTGCACGAATGGCACGTTCGCGGCTGCTGACCTTCTCGCGAGAGAACCGGCGGTTCTTCTTCTCCCTGACCCTACTTGCTTACGGTCACCAACGGGTGAGCAAATGACCATCGAAGGCCTTGAATAATTCTAACCAAAATATTTCAAATAATTTTATTTCAATTAATAGTCATTCCTCTTCGCTCACGTAAATTTATTCAATCTCTTTCCCAGATAAGTTCGATCGGATTAAAAACCGAATATCCTTTTGGTTTTATGAAATGCAAACTATATCTTTGGTGCTTTATTTAAATACTCAAAAAAATTATTTGACTGAATCAATTGGGAAAACAAAAAAAAATCCAGATTTGCCATAGAACCATACAAATCGTAAAAGCCAATACTATCTTTGGTTCACTGAATGGAGCATTGAAATGAAAACGAGATTACAACTTTGGCCTGATTGCTATATGTGTTATGATAATAAAAAGTAGGATTACATTTTTTTTTGAAATCATAATTCTTTCATTCTCAAAGAAATGGCATTTCTGCTTTTTACGTAAGGGAATGGCTACTCCCGAATGCTTTATTTGATATAATTTTTAAAAAATATTTTATTTTTAAAATATAATATTATAATTTATACTAGTAGCATGCAATGTAATATTATATCAATTGTTACCTAAAAATTTACGATGTACTCTAAATCAGCAAACAAACTTGGTGCAATGGATTTTAAAGAAAGAAAATACAAATTAAACTATAATTATCTAATAGTATTGAGTAATATATCAAAGTAAGAATTAAAACATAACTAAAATAAATACTTAAAATAAAATATATAATAAAATATGTCAATTAAAAATTAAAAATTAAAAAACTAAGAGGTAAAAGTATAACAAAACATAAATCATATTAAAATTGACATAAAACTTAGTACTTAAATAAATAAAAGGTCAAAATAAAATACTGAAAAGAATTATAGCAATCTTTTTTTATAAGATACTTCTATTACTTAGTTAATAATATTTTAAAATAATAACAAACTGATTATGTTCTAATATATAAGTAGTTCAATTAAATATTGAAATTGAAATGCTATTTTTCATGCACTCCTCTGTATTGTCTCCAAACATTGGAATGGGAATCATGATTTTTATTCCCCATCTTACAATTTCCACTCTATTTTAAAAACTCCGCCGATTTCTTTGATTCCTGGACTGTAGGAGTCATGAATTAAGATATCAGAAATTCTGGCATTTCAAAATTTAAACATCCATAAAATTGAAAAGTAAAAAATGTACAGATTTGAGCATTTTGAAGATAAATATATACAGAAAGCTTGTCAGTCATCTGCTGGCTGCCTGACTTTTCTCAAAATATCCTCAGTGTTTAGCAATCCCAGATAGAGGAAGTAAGCGAATCTTCCTAATTGCTCAACTTTTCAGGGAAAGGGGTACGTTGCGCACTTTTATTTATACAATGGCAACTATTTTTTGAAGAAAGTTGTTAGAGACACGTTGTGGAAGACATGGTTGCAGTTTCATGGGAATAAAACGTGCAAGCATTTTTTGATTTCTAGGCAGTGTTCTCGGATTCTATCACCAGTACTTGAAAACTTCTTTCAATATACCACTAAGATATCTAGATCTTCGCGCAATATAAAATTCAACATCCAGACCTGCCGACTTGCATCCATAGGTGTCAAATAGAAAATCTGAACACTTTCTTTTGTCTATCTTGTGCTTTCTTGCGTTATAATAACCACGTGGAGACTGCCAATGTAATCAGAGAGCCTACATCGTTCTCCTAGAGTGGCGTGGCATGTTTATCAATTTAAAGCCATGAAACTGATAAATGATGGAGTTGCAGTATGATATTCCTAAAAAATAGCAAGTGCCATGCATGTGACTTGATTACGATATTAAAGTGCCCAGCCAATAAAATAATAATAATAATAATAATAAAGTCCTCGGCCAATAGGTGCTGTACCATACGTCGAGGGTTCTGCAATGTCCCAAAGACCAATACTCTTTAATCGAAATAAGTCTAATAAAAGATCATCAGCACTGTAGCAAAAAGAGAGAAAAATTTTTAAAAAAGGGGTAAGTGGTTCGAGTCGAATATTGGAAGTAGAGCCGCACCCAGCGAGCTCGCGTAATGATAAAGATAAGTTAATCCAGCAACTTAGATCGCCATTAGCAGACTCACTGATTCATTATTTCTCAAATTTCCATTTCAAGACAGACATTTGAATCAAATCCCGGTCCCTCAGATATTATGACACTATGATCTACAATTTACTGTTTTGCTAATATCATTAATATTTGCACCAGCTTCACAGCATTTAGAAATTAGACAATATGCATCTCAGTAGTGTCGTGGAAGTTAATTTGCAGGGTGAAGAAGTGCAAAGATGACATTAGCTGAGCACCAGAAATTTAGTACCATCAATTCCCGTCGACCCAAGAAAAATATCATTCGGTGAGAGTGACCGATATTAAGTAAAATGTCCAGTTAAATTTCAATTCTTTGGAAACTACTACGAGTAGGAGAACGGAGAGCAAAACAAAATGAACCAATAAGCAGCCTACACCAATAACAGTTTTCCAAGGCAACAACAATTAGATAATGCTTATTAAAACAAAATAAGATACTCAAAACTTACTGAACTTTTTCGACTAATCCAACTAAAGCATAAGAGGGTTAATATGTGGATCCTAATGCACTGATCTGTGTATATAACCTGTTAGAAAAAATTTATCTAAAAGAGAGCCATCTTCTTCAATTATAATATTTAATCCTCATTTCTGTATCTCATTTTGAAAGGCATGTCAGCAACAGCAAGTAGAGTCAGGAAGATGCTTTCATTGATGTAAAATACTCATCTATGTTTAAATAGCATGTAAAATGAACCATTTCAGGGCATTCCATTACTTGTTATCGAGGCTATATCATTCGAAGAACTTCAGTGTTATCTGTGACAGAAAAAAATTAATTAAAAAGGACAACTGAATAGTGCATTATAAATGATCAAAGATCAGACACTGGAACAATAAGTTCTTTAATATCTTATCAGTTCCTATTTGAACTGTATTATTAACATTTAATAGAGAATAATATTGGGAAAGGAAATCCAATATCCAGTAGTGTCTCATCATTAGCAACTGTAGGAAGTGATAATCTAAAACAGGAACATTATTAATTAGCAGATAATAGTGGTGAAAGAATGAAAGCCTATTGAATTAGCAAATCTAAACTGTAAATTATAAAACTAAATAAATGATAGATCCCTTATTACTATAGTGTACAAGGTCTTTTTGGATGTTGAAAAGATTCTGATGGATTTGGTTAACAAAAGACTGTACAACAACAAAAATAGAAAACAAAGTTGAATCCTGACAGCATGTGAGATATCGATATGATTCTTATCAATAAATTAATCAACACTATGGCAAGGAGTAAGAAGATTTGAACCATGAAGGCACTTGCTTGACATAGATAGCTAAAAGAATTGGAATAGACAACAAGGGCAGACAAGTTCTAGTCAATGACTAGATGTCATTGATAGATCCAAAACCGATAAAACGAAAAGAAATTATGAAGAAACCCTAGAAGCATCTATAGAAAATCAAGAAGAAATATAAATGTAACAACCCAGATTTAAAAAAAAAAATAAAAAAATAATAGAGGAGGAAGACTCCTAGCCGGAGTCTTCTTCCTTTCCGTCTCCGGCAAAATCGGATCGATAGAGTCCGATTAGGGGTAGGAAATCACCTCTATAAAATCCTCTTTCCCTCCCTTATGTCTCTACAATTGATTTTGGAAAGATTTTTTTAGAAATTTGAGGGATTCTTCCAAGAGGATCCGCAGGTTCTTGATGGGAAAAAGGGGTTCGCCGGAGCTTTTCTCAACCGCCGGAGCAAGGTAAGCCCCTCCCCTTCTTCCTCTCCCTCTTCCCTTTCTCCTCTGGCCCAAAGCCTCGCCGCCGGCCACCGTCTTCGCCGGAAAATCCATGAACAAGAAGACCCATGTTTTTGCTCTGTTTCGGCCGAACTCTTCCCTCTCTTTTCCGGCCACCGGTGCCGCCGGTTGCGACGTCCCATTCCCGAGACCGAACCCCCATCTCCCTCTCTTCCTTCCCTGAAAATCTCGACCGCCGGCGATCGGCCAATGGCCGAAAATCACGAAGAAAGGGGACAGATCCCCTGTTTTCTGAAATTTTCTTTGTTTTTGCCGCCGTCCTCCTCTTCGCCGCCGGCCGAACCCCATCGTCGGCCGTTGTCGAATCTCCGGCCAAGCCACCGGAGCCCGAGCCACCGAGGGGGGGGACCTCACGGTCTCCCCTGTTTCAGCCAAGGGAGGCCACGGGAAAAGAAAAGAAGAAGGAAGAAGAAGAAGAAAAGAAAAGGAAAGAAAAAGGAAAAAGAAAAAGAAAAAGAAAAAGGAAAAAGAAAAAAATAAAAATAAAATAAAAAGAAGAAGAAGGAGAGAATTTTTCTCTCTCTCCTTTCTCTCTCCTTTTTCTCTCTTTTCTCTCTCTACCTTCTCTCTCTACATTTTCTCTCTCTAGATTCTCTCTCTAGACTTTTCTCTCTCTTTACGGATTTTATCTCTTTGGGATCTTTTCTTCTTCTCTGATTGCATTATGAACCCTAGAATAAACTTGAAGATAAAAATAAGATGATCCGAGGTTGCTCCGAAATTCGTGCAGTAGGTCTGATTCCAGTCTGATCCTATTCGAAATTTGTAACACTTAATTCATATTGAGTCACCCTGATAGGACCTCTGATGATCTCGATCATGAGTGCCTCATTGGAAGGATACGAAAGTTTCTCTCTCCACTTTCTCTCTCTACTTTCTCTCTCTAGAATTTTCTCTCTCTTCATGAATTTTCTCTCCCTAGAAGTCTTATGGATCAGTGGAGGATCCAGATACATAGACAAGTCCTAATTTTGGTTAATCCTAAGAGAGGTCCTCGATTTGTGTATTAGGATCAATTATCGGTAATTTTCTCCATATATATGATCTTTATATTTGATCAGGGTTATGAAGAGATGATTGTCTGCAAATGATATCGAGTGGAATATTTTGTTAAAGAAATTCATAAATCAAAGAAGAACATTGATTTCTGTGCTTAGATCAGTCACCGATAAAGGTAAGAATCCCTGTACATGATCACTATTATATATATATGCTATTTTACTGTTGGTCTTGCATCGTTGATTTTGCATCGTCGGATTTGAGATTGATGAATTTATTATACCTGAGATACTGTTATTTGATCTTGAGCATGAGTATGTTATGTTAATATATATGTATCAGAGATTGATGGCATGATTATATGGATATGACATATCTGAATTGATCATAATGCAAGACAGAATTGATTGATGAAATCAACACATAATGATTAAATGAAAAGAAAGAGATATATGGTATGGACTAGCCTTGTCATGTGGAACAGCCGGCCAGGAGCTTATGCCTGGGACAGCCCGCCAGGAGCTTATGCCTGGGACAGCCCCCACTGGCTTACAGGTGGATCAGCCGGCCAGGAGCTCATGCCTGGGACAGCCCGCCAGGAGCTTATGCCTGGGACAGCCTCTCACGGGCTTTGGTACGTGGGACAGCCGGCCAGGAGCTCATCCTGGGATAGTCTTGAAAGACTTTTTAAAGTGGATTCGATCCGGATGATGACTGAGGTATAGACTTGGATAGTCCAGAGCCAGAAGGAAACTGTTAAAAATCATGTGATTATGAAAGGAGAAATGAAAGATAAGACATGAAACAATTGTTGAACAAAAGTGTTTCACCTGTTAATATATGATGATGCATCTATTTTGTCAAGACAGAAAATTTATGAATGTTTGCATTATTCTGGACATTGAACATGAGATTTTATATTTTATTACTATTCTTTATTTTCAGATTATATTACTATATCAGTGTGATATGGGAATTCTTACTGGGCTGTAAAGCTCACACTCCTTCATCTTTCTTTTCTTTTCAGAGATACAGGATGTTCATGATTGGCTATGACTTAGATTTATGGGTGAGCAGATGGATAGATAGAGTGTTATAGTACCTGATCAGAGAATTGTAGAAATTTAAATTGTAATTATGCAAGGTTTTATGAATTATATTTGAAATTAATTGTTATGGATGTTAAGGTTGTAATGATTTATTTTAGCCTTGCATATTCTTTAGGGCTTGCTCTAAGGAGTGTGCGGCCATCACGTATCCGACCCGGGTGTTGGGTTCGGGGCGTGACAGAAAAGTCATGAATTGTAGCGAGAAGTTTATGTGCTTAAGGAAGTTTTAAAAAAACTAAATACAAAATCTTAAGATAAAAGGCAAGTTAACAAAATGGACCAGATATTGGGCAGTGAGCAGGGCCTGTGAGCATGAGAGAATGTATTTTGGAAGTATTATGATAATTTCTTATAAGACGGAGACTAATTAGTGACTTCAAAAACAGTTTTGACATGTGGTAATTATATGGATCAAAATGTTGGCCAGTTAGTAGGCCCCATGAGCAAAAAAGTGTAGTAGAGATTAGCCTGTCAAAGTGGGTTTTTTGAAAAATGAAGATAGGTTGAATCTGAACAAGCGCATTAAACAAATGTTAGGACTTATGCTATTAGAAGATAAATCAAGGAATTCATCTATTTGTCTAGACGAGTGCAATATAAACAAGTGATGACAATACTACGGAGGGGGGTCTGGTACATAGATTGAAGGTCAGTTAAAGGGAACTGGTTATCAAAATAGACAAATAGACAATAAGCAGTCATTTAACTAAGTTCTCGTTTCAAAAAATTTGGTATTCAGGTAGGCTGTGGACCGATGAGAAAATAGGATTCATGAAAATGACCTAAAATTGATAGAATTAAGCTTCTTGTTTGTGCTTGCCCATTTTCCAATCAATATTACTTCAAACCTGACTTTCAGACATGCTACTAACTAAAAGATAAGCAAATGGTGGCTTCTTATTTTTGTTTTGCTTATAGTTCGCTAATAGAATGGATCTAATATTTGTCGACTTAGATTCTTTTGTCAGCAGTATGTCTGACATTAGACTTGAAGCTTTACATGTTTAAAAAAAGGCAAGCTTGCCAATGATGGGCTAACGTGTGAACTAATAGACATTTTCTCATACAGAATGAACTCTACGAACAAGAAACACAAGCTTTTATTTGCTTTCCTGGAGAGCGAGAGCTTAAGTAGATATGCTCATAGAAGTTGGCCCAGATCAATACAATGCGACACAACTAAGCTCCCAAGACAATATGAAGAGATCAATGAGCCTACAATCTGGCAGTTAGAAGCTAAGTCAGAGTTCAGAGAACATTATAAAGATCTTTTCCCCCAATTTCAGATGTAGGAGAAAGAAGTGCGAGATTAAAAGACTTAGCTAGCGAGCAAATGATTCATCAAAATTTTATTTATTTCTGGAGAAATGGTCTATAAAGCTTTGATGCAAACCATCAGTGAAGTAAAATCAATGTAACTGACTTCTTAATTGATGGAGTATGACTCCTCATTTTTTTCATTTAAATTTTAGATCAATTAAACAACATATACAGAAGAAGCCAATCACAGATATAAATCACTGAGCTCCATTGCAATTCATACCTCTACTTCATCAATCTGCTCATGGGTTCTCATCAAAAAGAACTTTGTAGAACCTCTTCCTCTCTTCCCTTTTCTCGGCACTGTGCAGTCTCAGTGCTTCCTCTTCATCCTCTTCGTCTTCCTCCTCCTTCGGTCTCGCTTCAATCTCACCTCTCTTCCTCTTCTTCTCCAAATTCACCAACCGCCTCCTCCTATTATACTCGTGAAGCCCCTCTTGCATCAATTCCCCCAGCTTATCCTTCACGACCACCAATGGATCCTTCTCGACAAGCTCCGATCCCCTGTACCCCTCCCGGAGGACCACCGTGTATATCTTGTACCGGTTCGACACATAGAATATGCATGGTTGCCGGAGAAGCAATAAATTCAGCCTCTCCGGCAATCCAAATTCCCTCTTGAAATGCTCCAATTTCACAATCGAAGCCTTCTTCCACAGTGTTAGTGAGAGAAGCTCATGGACCACGCCCACAGACCGCATCTCCGACTCCTTCCAATCATCGGAATACGGTGAAATGTATGGCGTGCCATCATTGAATTCGTCAAATTTTGCCCGAGTTTTCACCCAGCTCGGCGGCAGTGAACAGGCGTACCGCGGCTCCGTCCCCTGTTCAGCTGCCGCTGCCTCGACGGCGGAGACCGCGAGCGCCGGGTCCCACCGGACGAGCTCGATCTCCATCGTATTACGGCGGCCGTAGCGGTTCACGACGCGGAAGGTGTCGGGGTATTGGGGGAGAATGCGGATGATGTAGTCATCGGGGAGGCCGAAGTTTCTCTTGAGCTCGTTGAGCTTGACGACGTTGAGGCGGCGGTCGCGTGAGAGCATGAGGAGCTTGGCGAGGCGGCGGGCCATGGCAGGCTCCGTCGAGTCCCGGACGGCCTCCTCCTCGTCGACGAGGGCGGCCATGCGCTTGGAAAACCGGAAGTGGACCTCGCCGTCGTCGCCGGAGAAGGTCTCGAAGCAGCAGGGGTATTTGTGGAGCCAGTTGAGGGCTTTGCCCTGGAGGTCGAGGGTTTTGAACTTTTTCTGTAAGGATCGGACGGTGGCGGTGTGGTTGGGGGAGCGAAGGAGGATGTGCTTGATCTGGTTGTTGACGATCCAGCGGCGGTTGCGGGATAGGGTGGCTTCGAGGGACGGGTCCTTCTTCATCGACCAGAGGGCGAGGCCGCGGCAGAGGATGTGGAGGTTGGGATGGACGTCGGGGTGGAAGGGATCGAGGAGCCGCCGAGGGAGGAGGTGGCGGAGGGCGACGGACCGCCTCGCCGACATGGGCGCGGCTCAGGACGGTGTGACGGGTTGTCGCAGGGTACTCCGTGTCATCCAAATTGGGATTCGCCGTTATAAAGAAAATAACGGCCGGTATTTGTACGAATCACGAAGCTATGCAACTTTTTTGTGATTAAGGAATTACAAATTATTTGTACCCAAAAAAAATCCAAATTATCAATTAAAAAGTAATTGAATTTTGCATTAAAAAAAATCAAATCACTGTCCATTTTACAATAAAAGATTAAATTAATCTTAACTCATTCAGAGATCCATTGACAATTTTGCCTGGGTAATATTATTCACGGAAATAAAAGCAAAAGATTTGCCAATGATTGATATTCCCAAATAATTTTTATTAAGATATATATTATATAATTTAATTAATTCTTATCTTGCCAGTATTGTCCATCATGAGGTTTGATCTTATTGCTCATTATCTCCTTGGGCACTTCTAGACAAGCCCAAAAAGATACGAGGAAATGAGAATAAGGTTGAAAAAAAAGGCCTCAATTAGATATGATAATTTTTCAAAATGGGGCATAATTCGAGAATCTGTAAAAGCTTCAAGAAAAAATCAAAAAAAAAATAATAAAAAAGATCAAAATAGCATCAGCAAAGAATAAAAAAGTAATAAGAGATAAAGCAGCAGCTAAGTAGATAGTAGCTAAATGTAAATTAATAACCAGGTGCAAGAAAGTAGCTAAACCCAAGGTGAGAACTAAAATACTATGGAAAAGAGACTTGCAAGGAGCAATACACTTGATAAAAAGGTAGAAAGGGAAGAGAAGAGATAGGGCGTCCTTCACTCATCTAGCTTGTAAGGAATTTAAATTTCAGGCTAGCCATAAGTAAGAGTATACCTTAGGCTATTTTAAGACTGAAACATATTTATGGAATCTAAAGCATCGAAAGTCCCTCCACCGATCACTGTAGTAGTTGAGTTGCTCATAATAGCTACTAGTTTTTACTCAAAATCAACTTTTGGAATAAAAAAATATACATCAAGATGGCTCTTTGCATCCTCTCTCAACAAGATCCTTATGGATCAAATATGTAGGACGAGTAATTTATCAAGTTTACACTTTCTCATTCCGACACATTTTGTTTATGATAGCTGAAAATTTAGTGGTATTTGATACACAAATTTCATTTGGATGTGATATAGGTTTTGTTTTCGGGCATGGTATAGGTTTTTTAATTGAAAATGGTATACATATATTTTTTTGGATAGGATATAGGTTTTGTGTTCATGATAGACATATGTTTTATGTTCATGAAATGCATCATAGAGTGGATGTTATGATGCTTATCAGTCTTACCAAGAAGAAGATTTGATTTCATAGTTGACAAAACTTTTGTGATTATAAATATAAAGTTGGTTGTTAGATAAATCTAGTTCTCAACTTCCTGTGAACAATTTTTGGATATAGATGTCTAAGCCCTAATTATTACTACAAATAAGCAAGCAGAAAGCATTGTTATTGACCTTATTTGTATGATATATGTAGTGTTTGAATGCGATATAAATAGATAACATTTTATAAATATATGAATGGATTTAGTTAGTCTACTATAGCCACTTATTTAATCTTAAAACTAACTATATGTGTAGTAGTGTTTGGATGCAGTATAAAATGGTGGTTTCAATGAATCTTAAAATCGTGCAATCCAATGTGCTTTTAAGTTTATCACCATTTCAGATTCAATTTTAATTTGATTGAACCATGGCCAAGTATTTAAGCTCATTAGTCGTTACTAGATAGATGTGAAGTAATATTTAGATGTATTGTTAATTGAGAGGTTTTCAGTGTCTTGCTGAAATACAAACTCTTGCAAATTCAGCGAATTGAGAGGTTTCAATTTCTTTTTTAATCTCAGGGTAATATAACTATGCAACTATCATAATGTAACATCTTTCTATTCAGTTCGGTTGCTTTCAATTTAATTGAGATGGCTCATCAACATCACTTAATATTATACATTTGATGTTAGTTGAATTGATTTAAATTCACTTTATCATGTACAGTTGATTCCGGTGGTTTTATTTATGTACAGTTGCTTTCTGTATATTTTTTTGGATGTATGTCATGTATCTTTCATTTACATTATCCATCTTGAACCCTTGCAATAGCAAAGCTCCACAAGAGAAAGGTAATGATCCCTAATTAAGCTAACAATATAATTATCATTATTTATATAGCTCGCTTGCAAAATTATCTTGGTACATGAACTCTACTTACATGATTCCCACTGCATAATTACCTTGGTCCCCAAATAGACATAACTATCTAAAAACTTCTGAATTAACTATAAAATATTCAACTCGGACCACATTGATATAGACCCCAAAAGCCCTTTAATAGGACACCGATTAACCAAGACAAGACTTTTAGGGTGACTTTGGTTTTCACATTCCAAACTAAAGCCAAATAGCTATGTGCGACTATCTAAGATGCAAACATATGCCAGGTCAACTACTTTATATTTGCTTTGTAGCTCAGTAGCTAACCCTCAAAATTTTTGATGCGGTGAACGAGCCTATAAATGATGTTTCCTCTCATGCATTTTTAGGCGAATTGTGCCAAGAAATAATTGCAACCCTTGAGTTCTTGAAACACCAACTTAAGATTGGAGATTCTATAAAAAAATTATAGAATAATTAAAGAAATTGAAGCATCGACAATGTGCCTCATACGTTGAGCATTCATTTATATATGGACCAGAGTTTGTGGTGGTCCACAATATTTCTTGCTTAATGATGGTAATGGACAAGGTAGATTGACGTAAGATTGAAACTTGGCTTGCTTTTATGGTGATTCTCGCTCTACCTCCACCTTTTCTCTCTCTCTTCCTCCTCTATCGTGCATGATATCCTTCAATAGCTTCTCTATTTTCATTTAAATTCTAGTTATTTAGAAGAAAATCATCGATGTCATTTGATTTGTAGTTTCCTTAGCAACATAGGATTTTACCCCACCCAAATGATGCTAAAGATATTTTAGTTGGAAAAAGAAAAGTTATCATGTCCTAATTTATAGTACCCTTCTTTAACATTGTGTTAATAAAAATGAATTACATAATTGTTTTGGATCCAACCTGTTAGCTCAAATATCTTGTTAAAAGTTCTCAAGGGTTTATTTCAATAATCTTGTTAAATCCTTAGATTTGGAAATAGAAATTCTAGGATTAATCAATATACAAGACTTAGCTCACTTCTATCAATTGGATCTCTTGTGGCCTATTGCTGCACGGAAGAACTTGTTGAGGTCATTTTTTCTCTCAATAGATTGGAACCATCTTACTTTAGAAGTATTTCAATGAATTCTATAAATATAATCCCAATCTCTCTCTCTCTCTATATATATTTGTCCCGCACGAAATTATTAAAATAAATTAGAGTAAAGATATCTTATCATATTTTATATTTATATATTAAAATATTTAACATATTACTTTAATTTATCTTATTTTTCTAATCAAAATAAATATTCATATAATAAATAATATATTATAAATATAAATAAAATTATTAATTTTATAATGATAATTAATATATTTTTATAAGATCAATAATTTATAGGACTAATAAATATATTTTTATAAAATCTATTAATCATTAATATATTAATAAAATAATAATATTTTATTTATAATATATTATATATAATAAATAAATATATTTTTATAAAATATATTATAGATAGTTTTCGTATTATATAATCAATAATTTTAAATTCCGATAAAATATCAAATAGATCATAGGTACTCAATAATTTTTAGTCATTAAATTATAATCTATCAAATATTATGATTTTAAATTATTAATAATTATATTATAATAAAATTTAAATTATTAATAATATTATATCATCCTGATCTTATCTGGATCATCAAATATTGTTTTAATTTAAAAAAAAAAATCAGTCGCGTGCGAACGGACATGCCCATACTTTACAACGGTCGTTACTTTGAGTCATGCCGACGGGTCGGCAGGATACCCAACAAGTAATTTTCCTCGATTTGATAGGGTCAATTCATGACACTGAAAAATCCTCAGTACACGCTGCACTAACATCAATGTCGTCCTTCATCGCTGGCTCACCGCCTGCATGCCCGTCGTCATCCTATCCTCCAAAAGCCCCCTTACAACTTACTATTTGGTATTCCTATGTCGTAATCACACTGACATACGGCCTATAGAGCAGTTCCTCCTCTTATTTATAAAAAAAATCTACAAAATTCATACGTCAGCGCAAAATCCACCAATCCTTTTTTTCTTCCATCCAATCCTCACTGTCGACTATCCTACCCCACAAGTAAGAAAAGCCGGACAACGGTGGTGCGCTTCCAAACAACCTCTTTGAAAGCAGCATCAATCACACCCACCACCCGGTGATTATAAGACATCATCCACCGTCCTTTTCATTCATGGTAGGTAAGGCTGGTCACCGGCCAGGAAACCGCACTCAACACAGTAACCCGATAGGCCGATATGGTTCGACGGCTAGGCGAAGCACAGCGGGTATAAAGAAAGGCGAATGCTCCGATCCTGGTCTCTCTCATATCCTCGCTGTCGAAATCCACCGCCGGATCTGGACACACAAAACCAGAAGGCAGAAGGCGAAGCCGAGGGAAAGCAGAGAGAGAGAGAGAGAGAGAGGCGAAGGGAAGAAACGAAGGAGCGATGTCGAGCGATGGCGACATCGACGAGGACGAGCTCCTCCAGATCGCTCTGAAGGAGCAAGCGGAGCGCGATTTGAGCTATCAGAAACCGTCCAAGACCTCGAAGCCCGTCGTCAACCTCGTCCAGCCCCCGCCGCTGCCGCACTTCATGGAGAAGGGCCAGGGGAAAGCTAATGCTAACGCCAGAGGTGGTACCACCGTCGACAAGGGCCAGCGCCGGCCGAGCAGAGGCGGCGCGGACAACGACGACGACTCTGATGTTGAGCTGCTCAGTATCTCCTCGGGGGATGAGGATACCTCCAGGGATCGCGGCCCCATGCAGCGGAATCGGGAGCGGAGGGCGTCGAGGGACGATAGGGATTGGGAGGGGGACGAGCCGCGGAGCTGGAAGAAGGTCGATGAGGCAGAGGTACTCTCGCCTCCGTTCTTGATTTCTTGATCCTTTTGAATTTAAGACGGATTCACTATTATTGAATTTGAGATGGAGTAGTTAGTATTTGTTGGTAATTTACGCTCCAATTTCTGATCGATGAATTCTAAAGAGTCGTTGGCAGCTCTTACCATTGCATCCTACCATTGCATCTCTCGATTTTGAAATCCTTTTTTTCAGTATCTCTTTGTAATGCATGCTCTTGCGTTTTTTTGATTACTTCTTGAATCTGAGATAGACTTGGTTCGTACAGTTTGTGCTGAGGAATTGGAGTCACGCATGACATCAATATTCAGATTATTTCTTGTTCTGCCTGTGAGAAAAGATTTGTGCATATTAGAATTTGATTTGAACTATACTTAAAAGAGGTATATATGCTATTTTTGGAAGCTTTGTAAAAGATATGGTTGTTTATATTAAAGTTGTATTCAGTCATAGAGTGTTTGTCATGGATTTTGTTAAGAAATTTGTGATTCTCTTGCTTTCCAGGAGAAGCATAAGCAATCGATGGATAACTTCTTCATTTTGTCTTCGATTGTAACATTCTTGGTGATGGTTATTGCATCTATTCTTTATTTTTTTGCCATGTGATAATTTTTCTCCACGTCATCAATCCTAGTTCCCATTCCTTCAACAGCCTGAGAAATGCAGAGGGTCGTAGACTCCTAGTGTCTTGATAGAAAGTGGATAAGCTGGCTGACGTGATTTAGAAATAAAAGGATCAACTAGCTGATTTTATCAAGAAAATGGACAGGCCAGCTGGCATTTTTTAAGGAATGAAGACTAACTTATGCATGGTTAGATGGTAGTGAGTGCAACCCATGTTTTTCATGTGATACACACACTGTCAGGGCTGCTTCTGCAGTAGTTGGGTAGCATCTTAAATCTTAATGGTTGGTCTTTAACTTATTAACCGTGATCATGATTGTGGTATGTTCTCCTATTTAAAATTAGGTTTAGAGTTAATTTTTGTTGTAATTAGCTGAGTTAATACTGCTGCTTTTTCCAACAATTTGCTGACCTGCTTTGGGTGAAAGAATATCACAAAATTTAAACTGTGTTCTTTTTGTAGGTAATGTAAACATCGATCAAGTTCACTGGTATATTTGCTAGTATTTACTGCTAGTAAGCTATACCTAACAATTTGGGCTGGGGTAGTGCATTGATAAATGCTGATATTTTTAAACCTCATAAGGCACTGATGCTTACTCGTTAAGGACAATCAGTGGTTGTTATTGCTAGTTCCTGTTTGGCCCTTCAGTACATTGACACTGTCAAGTTCTTCGCTGTTCTTTATGTAAAACTTTGCATCATTTATGATCCATTCTGAGTAGTGACTATATGTATGCAAAACTAGCAGCTTCGCAATATAACCGCTTGTTTGAAGCATTTATTTATTACTGATAAGGTAAAAGATGAATGATTTATTTGTTTTTTCTTATTTTTCAGCTTGCTCGTAGAGTCCGGGAAATGCGTGAGACAAGGGCAGCACCTGCTCAAAGCTTGGAGCCAAAAGGGACAGCTCTAGGTCGGAAGGCGCTTACCAACTTACAATCCTTACCTCGAGGAGTAGAAGTTTTAGATCCACTGGGACTAGGGTAACATTCCATGTATATCGATTGTGATTTCTAATCATTTTGTTCATTTTTAATTAAAAAATTGTATTTATGTCAGGCTTTCTTAGGCTCATCATCTGAGTCTTGAATTGCTTTTCCCCCTTAGTTCTGGAACCCAAGTGCTTTTGGATGCATTTCAATTTAAAATGTTTCTCTTGTTAGAGTTTAATTGTGGTGTTCCAGTTTATATATCTGTCCAACTATTTTCGTATGATATATCTTGTTCCAGGTTGCCTATTTGACACATTAGTGAATCAGTGATGGTTTGCATGATTTCTTTGGGCTGTTAAAATTTGATGCTATACAGTTTTAGCTATTATTTCACTGATTATATTCAAAGTGGAGATTCACATATACATGGGTTTATGCATGTGTACATATGTATGTACTAATGTATTTGTACCATGGAAAGCTCTATGGATTTTTGCAAGTGAGGATTCATTTCCTCTTTCTTTCTTTTCAGGCAGTCTTCGATCAATTTGAATGTGACCTGTTTTGAAATTTTAACTAAAATTATGAAAATGAGTCTACCACTTAATCACTTGCTATCCTTTTTAGGTTGTTGTTCTCTTTTCTTAAGCTTAATAAGTCTCTGTTGTGAACTGGCAGGGTAATAGATAACAAATCTTTGAGGCTAATTACTGAAGCTTCAATAAGCTCCCCAGTTTCTCGAGAGAGGTCTGATCCATTGGATCCCAGTACACGAGGTATGCTATTTCTGGTTCTAGTTGACTCTTATGACAAGTGATGGAGTCGCAAAATTCTCATGGTCCAATTGTTGCTATACCTCTCAATACTTTATGTAGCCTTCAATTAGCAAAGTACATTGCTGAACATATACTTTTAGTGATCAAAGTGAATCCATATGCAGGTTTCCAGGTGATAGTACTTGTAGTGGGTTTTCATGCAAAATTATGGAACTATATTGACCAGATTTTTGCATAAGCTGATTGCTTTAGTGGATTCCTTATGTTGCATTTCACTCCAGAAGGTTTTTGGTGCTTCTAGGGGTCAAATGCATATCATCAATAAGTTATCTTACTGTTCCGTGTAACCTTTGCTATTCAGCTACAAGGAGGATGGTCCAGATTTGTCTATGATAGTTTTATCCATATCTGGGTCAGAGGTTGTTCCTTGTGCTTTTTGGATTAGGAGTTGTTAGGTGTTTGCATATTCTCAGCGAAAGCCATTAGCAGTGTTTTATGACCAATATCTACTAGTGAATCTCAATCTATTGAGACACGGCAATCGAGGATTTTAGGTTCTTGGTTGGCAGTCAAATACCTTAAGGATTAAGATGCATAACCATGCATTTTAAGAGATGATCGTCAACACTTGACAAAATAAGCAGAGGGCAGATCTGGTTTGGCTTGGAGAATAATGAATTTGGTGGATATCATAGAGCATTTACTTCAGATTCTTGTTTAGGAATATTAATGGTTAGCAGGTATTTTATCTAGTCTATGAGAAAGATTGATCAACTTCAGACCTTGGATTTTCGAACTTTGGCTTATGGTTTGAAAATGAAAATATATAGCTGTTGGATAATGAGAGAAATCTTGCAGGTTATATATGGTAGAAACCACATGAGTTGATGAATGGGCAAAATTTAGCAGAATGTCGAGTAGAATGAATAAAAACTGCAATGGAGTCATCAGAAATTTGCAGATGGACTTGACGTGTATGTTCATCCCCATTTTCTAAGAAATATACACCCAAATCCCTGCATTTCCATGGAGCAAGTTTGCAGAGCAAAACCATTGAGGAGTGTATAACTCAAAGAGGGTAGTGCATTCATGAACCTCTAAAAGAAGTGTCAAAAGTTCTAGTGCTAAAAGTAGATGTGAAAGTTCAAGTGCTAAAAGTGGGTCTCACATGAGGCATGGAGAAATTTGCAACAATAACAAAGGTTTTATTTGGGATTCTAATGGGTTTTACCCATTATATGGTTCACAGCAATGGCAGACTACTGAAAATCAATTTTGTGTTTGTTCCCCAAGATTTTAACTTCTAACATGAATTGGGTTCTTTCATTACTTTTTTCCTTTAGATTTTTTTTCCTCCAAGTATATGCTTATTCGTGGTTGGAGATTCTGTGTGATTGGTGGGTACATCATAGACTCTTTATTCCATTTCTAAATTGTTTGAAATTAGCTCATGTTAAGGCCGGAGCAGCAATATTGGCTTGATTGCAAGCTAGAGTTAATGACAATGTTTTCTGTATCTGTAATAGTAAGGGAGATAGTCCTTGAAGTACAAAATAGTCATGGTAGAATTTTGTGCTTTTATTATTACATCGATTTCATTTTGACCGCTGTTGATTATTTAACATTGTTTCTGTCAATTTTTGCAGAAAAAGTAATGTATTCTTCATCAAATTTTGATCCCAAGGTTTTTCTTGCACGGGTTCATCAAGAGACAAGTGCTGCTGATTTAGAATCTGGTGCCCTTACTTTAAAAACTGACCTTAAAGGAAGGACGCAACAGAAAAAGCAGTTAGTGAAAGAGAATTTTGATTGCTTTGTCTCTTGCAAAACTACAATTGATGGTATTTAGTCATTAATTTTCATGTATAATTCTGCTTTTTACATATGGTAATTTGTGGGTTGTGTTTCGATAGGTCTGGTTCCTTCTACTGTAAGAAGTTACTGATGTTTTTTGCAGATATCCAGTTGAAACTGGGGCGGATAGAGGAAGATCCGGAAGGTGCAGGTACTGCTCGGTTGCACCAAATCACTCAAAATATCAGTGCAGTAGCAAATCATGCATTTGAGCCTCTATTTGAGAGGCAGGTAGAAAACTGAATCCTTAGTTTTAGAAGTTTGATTGGTGAAGCTTTGCAGTTAATAAATGGTTCCATGAATTTAGTGAACTTGGATTTCTCATCTGTCTCAACAATGATTTAGGTGCAAGCTGAAAAAATCAAATCAGTTCAAGGAATGCTTCAGAGGTTCCGCACACTATTCAATCTGCCAAGTGCAATTCGTGGGAGCATTAGTAAAGGCGAATATGATTTAGCTGTTAGAGAGTACAGGAAAGCAAAGTCGATTGTGCTTCCTTCTCATGTATGTTAACCTTGCCAACTTATGATTTTAATGACTTGGACAGTAAAGTTGCTCTGTTTTTGTATTGGTTATGCTTACCTTCATCATTGGGTGTAAGTTCTTGATAAATCTTGTCTCCTGTAGATTGGTTTTACTTTGTGGTTTGAATCATTATTGATGACAAGATGTATAAACTGTAGTCTGATTTATTTTAGTAATATGGAAGGATCGAGCGAGAGAAAGTCCTAATCTACAGTCTGAGATCTTGTCCACTGCAAAGAGGAAAAAACTGCCTGCTCCAAAAAATGGAAAAAAAAAAGAAGAAGAAAAGATGTTGCAGGTTGTTTTTTTTTTCTTTTTTTTTTTTGTGTGTGTGTGTTGTGGTTGGGGGGGCGAGGTTCTTGCTGCACCATAATGGCAGGCCAAAGGGGTCCTTATCCTTTTCAAGTTTGGGATGGAATTACCAAACTACATCTGTCATAGTGCTCTTGGGGCTCATTACTTGGCAGAAGAAATTAATAAAGAAAACTCTTAGGGCTCTTAAAGACTAACTGTTATAGAAGCTAAAGGCGCTGTAGGAATTAAATGCGCTCTTGCCCCTTGCTTTTTTCCCCTTATAGTATTTCGTCACTGCTCTTCATTTTTTTTTTGTTTTTTGGAATTTCTTGAATTTTCTTCTCTCTTATGTTGGCCAGACTTCATTCCTCCCATTTCTTGCCACATAACCTTTTGATTACCTTCATGCTTTTCCATAAGAGGGAGTAGCCACAATATTGTAACCAAAACTCTTTTACAGAGCCCTTTACTTTCTGAATGTTACTGCAAATAGAAGAAAGGAGCTCAGAAAGAAAAGCAAATAGAAACTTAAATAAATAATTTAGGCTCCATGTAAATATAGCTATGCCATTTCAGTAATTTATCAAAGTGGTGGAGGTACTTATAATTTTCCCTTTAAAAAAACCATGGATGTCCTAAAGTTGTGTTGGCTATCTTTTTGTCACTGCATGTTGTGCCTTTATTCATTTTAAGGGTGAATCTAATATTCTAGAATAGTGTCAGGATGTTCTTTGTTCCTTATAGCTGGTTTTGCCTTTTGAGGTATCCTTTGTTTACATGTTTGCCATGAACAAGCATAAATAACTATGTTAAGTTCTTTTTGGTTGTTATATAGATTATTAGACATGCAATAAATGAATGTTAAAGAAAGGAATGGGGATGTCAGAGAGAATTTGGTGGAATTTTGTGGCAGTTTGAAACTTTGTTAACTATGAATTGAATCCTCACTCCTAAGCCCTAGAAGAAATGAATGTAAAAGGGGGTTGGTAAGGTTACCATCAATAAATGTTACTGGAATTCCTTTTTCAGCTATGGGTTGTTTTAAACACGAGACACTGTATTCATGGTAATGTGGATTATATCTTGAATCATGTCTCTTTACTCGCTGTAGATGAAGCTGAATCAGCTTATAATCACACTGTTCTATTGTGGGCATAATAAACTCCTAAAATTTGTGTAGAGTAGAAGCTCAAGTTGAAGGACTACATTTATAAGCACAAAGAAAGTTCAAGTGGAATTCCTATAAGTCAACATTATTGTGCACTTTTAGAACCGTAACCTAAATCCCAATCCTTAATGTCTACAAGCTTATTTAACACCATTTTACTTTTCGCAACTTCCAATGCTCTTTAACCTGGTGCAAAATTTAAAAGCTGTGGCCTTGAGATAATAGAAATCTTTTTCTTTTTTATTTTCTTTGGTTTCTTTTTTGGGGGGTGGTTGGTGGGGGACGAAAGATGATAGAAATCTTGTATTTACCTACTTTTCCACAAGCAAACTTTGCAGGTCACTAAGAACCTGAAAGTCTTGAATTTGAGTGTTTGAGATCAGCTCAAAACTTAATAGTTGGAAATAAGTAGGATATCTGGTTTAGTGAGACATTTGACTCGAAATGCTCCATGAGATGTAAATTTTAATAAATCCTATCATGAGAAAATCTTGGATACTTATAAATCCTTTCATTCAGATGAACCCCTTCTATTTTAGATGTTCAAATATTTCAAGCTTCACCACATGGTTCAACATATATTTTAGAACTAGAAAGCTACATTCAACACCTTGATATTTGAAAATAGAATGGTTTGGAGACCGATGATCTGATAAAACCTGAACTACTTTTTTTTTTTTTTTTTTGTGATATTTGTCCAGAATCTCCAGATTATGATTTGCCATATTGGTGTGTAGCACCCCATATTGTACTGGTACCAAATCAAGATGCAGTATCGGGATCATACCGAGCCTTGTTACACCAATCCAACTCCCTTATTGGTTGTACTGACACTGTGCCAATGTGGTATCACTAGAAGGTCTGGTACCTAGATGCAAAACTTTGGTCATGATAATGAGTTAGGAATCCACCTTCTATATGCTTTCAAATTTGCTTTTGTCTTCTTTTTTTTTAGTACTTCTGATCTCCCTTGCTTGTCCTCTCACACAAAAGGAAAACCACATGAACTCCCACTAAGCTCTTAACACAGCAAGGCTTGATAGTTCTTGACTTTCAACAACAGTTCATTGTAGTTGGTGAATGCAATCTTTATGATCATATTTTGCTTGATAACTAGAGGATTTGAGGACTACATGCCATCTAGCTGCTAAATTCTTAGGAAATCATGTTGTTTTCTAGATTCTAGATATGAATTTCCTGACAATGCATTCTTAAAAGCACTATGTCTATACCTCTAAAGTGAAGCTTTGGCATTTGGCATATCTTTGTGCACCCGCCCGCCCACCCGGATGCATGCACAAACATATCCAAAACCACACTAGACTCCTCCTCCTCCAGAGAGAAGCTTCGGCATATATCTGTTTCCCGCTATTCATCTGTTGCATTGTTGAAATTTTGAAAATAGAGCAAGGGTTCTGCGTCATGATGTAAAATCAAGGTATCATACATATGTATCGTATGTTTCTTTGATGATCTTGGAGAAGAATACTTTACATCTTGCTTGAAGCAAGATTAGTGGTTGTCCTTTTTTTTTTTGTCACTATTAGCCAATCATTCATAGTTGCAAGAAATTTTTGCTTGCAGGTGGGAATACTAAAACGTGTACTTGAGGAGGTGGAAAAGGTGATGCAGGAGTTCAGGGTTATGCTTTATAAATCAATGGAAGATCCACAACTTGACCTAGCTGATGTAAGTTTGTTCCTATGCAGATTCATTTTTTTCAGAACATAAACAAGTTAATGTAAATATGTAATGGTACCTAATGCCTTAACAAGTTCCATGCTGGCTAGGCTTGAGCCTTTGCATAGGGCAAGTCACCTGAGTTATACATGGATTAGTTAATAAAAAAGGAAAAATATTTTCATATATTATAAGAATTAGAAAATGTTTAAAGGAGGAAATTGATGGGACAAATGGCCATCTATTTCTCCTGGCCTAAGATTTCCTTGTTCATGACCTTTACTATTGTAATTTTTCTTTTTGACAATTTGTTTTATACCTCTATATGAATTAATGTCAAACTTTTAGATTGCTTGCCTTTAGAATACTTTTGTACTTCTGGTGGGTATCACATGCTCCTTGTGCATATTTTTTGAGGGCCCCACATGTCTTACATTTAACTATCCTTCTATGATTCTTCTAGCTTGAGAACATTGCCAGGCTGTTGCTGGAGTTGGAGCCTGATTCAGATCCCTTGTGGCATTATCTTAATATTCAGGTACTTTCTAATAGTTCTTTAGAAACTACTCATGCATAAAAAAATTCATGCTGTTTCATCTTCTTGTTAGTTGATATTTACTTAGCTAACTGTTTTTAATTTCATTTCTTTTGTCAGAATCGCAGGATTCGAGGTTTGCTTGAAAAGTGCACTTTAGATCATGAGGCACGGATGAAAATTTTGCACAATGAGATCTGGGAAAAGGTGCAATCTGATGCAAGGTGGAGGCAACTCCAACATGACTCTAATAAATCAGTAAGTGCTTTAATGTTAATACTCTGCTAATGTATTTGACACTACCTATCAATTTATGATCTTCTGCTTCTATTAGGATTTCCTAAGAATCAATGAATCAGATGGTAAAAATCAAGATGGAAAATAGTGCCACATTGGAACAAAAGAAAAAGAATTATTTATGCATGCACTAGTATCTGTACAACTGAGTTTCATGGTTGAATTACATTAATTTCAAGCATGAAATGTGCAATCACCTTTGCTATGCTCAAGACTTCATTTGTGTTAATTTCATCATGTATTATTATTTTGATCAATGTTAAATTAAAAGTAACCATCTGTATGTTAATCTGATTACTTCTCCCCTGTTTTTCCAATTAGGTATATTGACTGCTACCTTTTTATATTCTGTTATGTCCAGTTAGATGTTGATTCGTCCATAGGTGACTCTCTTCCAGTTGATTCACAGCCAGTAGATCTGGTGGGGGAAAAGGTGGATGCTTTAAGAGGAACATATATTTGCAGGTTAACTGCTGTACTTATCCATCACATGCCGCCATTCTGGAGATTAGCTCTATCTGTGTTTAGTGGAAAGTTTGCAAAGGTATTGCTTTGAATCACGCTCCAATACACTTTTGGGTTTAATAAAACAAAATGCTTAATATTTTTGACAACCATATAATGAGTCTGCTTGAGAAATGTCCCTGGAAAGCAAGCATTTGGGTCCTAGTGGCACGGCGGGGTGTGCCATTATCTTGTGTATTGCGATGGGACAAGGGAGGGGGCGGGACACCCACTATCCTATGTGTCAGGGTGCAGTATCTCCCATTCTGTGGAAAAGTGGGACGGCCCCATCCCACAGGATTTGAATCCTTGCTAGAAAGTCTGCATCAGCTTGGCAACTGGTCCGTTATACTATTGCTTTCTTCAAGATGGAAGATTTCACTAATTTTACTTGACATCCTAAACAAATGAAATCTCATTAGGCAGCAGATGATTCAACTGTTATCATCTACATAGTGCTATTTTATGGCGTACCTACTTCTGGCTAGATTTTACATATCAAGGATCTTTGCCATAGGAGTTGGGTTCTTGTTGTAGGACCACAAAGTTCCGAACTTCCTTGCCAAAAATGCTGACTAATATATGAAGCAAACTTTAAGAGGAATCAAAACAAAGAGTTCCATTTCATTCATTTCTGCATTCAATATCATCAACTAACCCATCTATAGTACCTTGGTAACTATGAGCAACAATTTGACCTTCTTAATGTGAGCATCACTGTTGCCCAGGCCTCAGGTCTTATTACTCATCTTTATGTGAACTGCATAAGGAATGTTTCCTTTCATGTTTTACATATAGGCGTTATCCTATAGAAAAATGAAATGTCAAAGTAAAATATGCAGAATATTTCAAATCTATCACATATAATACCGACTTTTATTGAATGGTATGGTAAAGAGTACGATATGTTGATTAAAGAAAAGATCTAATCTTTGTTGATCTTTATCAGGCTTTGTAGCCATGATGGTAAGGTAGATGCTTCATACCATCTATATTTACACAAGTTCCTCTTTGTGTGACTAAAATTTTGACCATTGGCATGCTGGCCCAGAGCATATGACTTTTAATATATGCCAGCCTATGACATGGATGGACGGGTCTAGTTATGTTGTTCATGTGCCACCTTGTGTTTTATAGTTAGGAAGTAAAAAAGTTGCAGAATTAGGATAAGAATATAATTATGGGAGGTTTATAGGAATTCTGATGTCAATTTCTTTACTATATTAATCTGAGAGTTGGTTTGGACAAGGTTATTTACGAGTTTTTTCTTCAATTGCCGCCTGCAGAATTAATACGGTATGCAGGCATAGCATGAGGTTCATAATGGTGAAGGAGTGTGAAAAGCTGTATACTGAGAAAGAATGCTTTGATTTATGTCCAGGAAGAATTTTGTCTACTCTTAGATATGCTTCTTTTCCTTTTTTGCAGGTCACTGCTGGCAATACACTTCTTGATTCTGAGACAAATGTTAAACCTGCTGCAAATAGGAGTGAGGATAAAGTTGGTGAGGTGAAATACTCGAGTCATTCTCTTGAAGAAGTTGCTGCTATGGTTCATGGTACTATATCTGCATTTGAGGTTAAGGTATAATAACTTCTCACAATGTTCTTGTGAATTAGTTAACAAACCCTATTTTTGACTTACCTTTCTCAATTTGTTCCTTTTTTATTCTTTCTTCTAGTTGTTCATTTTTTGTTTGGAAAACAAACAAATACTTCATCGTGCCATCACTTCTCAGATTGATTTCATAGCCCTAGATGTCATGCATTTATTTATCCTCCCAGCCATTCTAGAATGTTTTGTATTGTTTGGCTCATGCATCAAGACTTCTGTAGTAGTGTAATTGGGAGCAATTCTTCTACCAAACTTTTGGAACAAAATCTTGTCTTCTATGCCGAACCAGCGGTTACAGCATCAAGAGAGTATATTCACTGTGTTGGCAAAAGAATGGAGAACAGGGATTCTAAGATGCTTGTGGAATAATGATCAAAGCATAATGTGAATTGAATTTGGTTATGTTTGAGAGAAGTAGCAAGAAGAGGGAGTTCTGACATGTTGCTGCATTAGGAAGTGGCTTGGAAATGGTTAGCCCTATGTCTAGTAGTAAATGGGAGTAGGAGGTGTCTAAAATTGGCATGCTTAAAAAAGCTATAAATGCTGCTTATAAAGTGGTGACAGGTAATTGGATCCTAATAACTTCAAAATGCAATTACTTGCAATCAAGGTTTGCAATTTTGGTACTGGTACCATACTGATATAGTATTAGTATGCCTGGTATGGAGGTCATTCGGCATACCTAGACTTGGTATGTCTCCCATATTGAGTCTTGGTTCGGTATTAGTATGGTACGGTATACTTGGTATGGGACGGTATACAATCGAAGATTAGGGACAAAAGCCATGCTGCTGTGGATTTGGATACTAACATGCATAGAAAATAGAACCTTTTAGTTAATATTTTCAAACAGCTTGTATCTTATTTCACAAGCTTTCTGGAATCCAGTATTGCATCTGCATGTCAAAATTCTGACATGTACCTGTTTCTCGGCAACATTGATTTTGCATGCTCTGATGTGGATTGTGGTGCTTCAAGTAGATAATTCCATGTAAATTGTAATTGTAACTTGCATTACAGCTGCATAGTTAGGACACACGTTATTTGTTGTTATTATGCATAGGCTTTGTATCTGCCCTTCAAATTATTCATTCACTTTCCCTTTGCGTTATCACTAGTCAAATTACTGCCTTTCTGACATGATTGTTTTGTACACTAGATATCTACTGGAGCTTGCTTTATGCTTGGAGTGCAATTATTATACAATCTATTTTTATTCCTGTAGCATTGTTAGTAGGTATGGAAAGGTAGATAAGTTCATGTTTTGATGACAGGTCCTCAATACATTTCGTGATTTTGAAGAATCAAACATCCTTTGCCCATTCATGAGTGATGCTATAAGGGAAATAGCTAAAACATGCCAGGCTCTTGAGGGGAAAGAGTCTTCTTCTCCAACTGCTGGTATTAAATATTCTTTTCTTAAAAGCTGTTAGTCATAATGTAAGACAGGCTATAATCTTAGAGCATTTTCATCATTATACCAGTTAAAACTTTGCGTGCCCTTCATTTTGAAATCACGAAGATTTATGTACTAAGGCTCTGTTCATGGATGCGGGCAACAACCAAGGAGATGGCCAAAGATGAAATATGGGTTCCTTTATCTACTCTGGAAAGAAATAAATCTCCATATGCAATATCTTGCTTGCCCTTGGCATTTCAAGCAATGACAATGTCAGCTATGGACCGAATTGATGTGTAAGTTGTTGCTTCTTGTAATGGATTTTGCTGATTGTGTATGAATTTTTTCATCAATTTGTAATTCTATATTTTTGTTGTGCTTTCCTGTTATTCATATTCATGGGTCTCTTGCACTTTATTTCTGCAGAAACTTACACAAAGCCTTCCTCTTAATTACCTGTTGTAGTAGATTTTTCTTAGCTTTTTAAGGTAGAAACCCATCAGCTAAACTGGTAGTTTTCTCGTGGTTTATTGAGGTAGAAACCCATATATACGATCTATGAATGATGGTATTAGAGGTAGAATAGAGCAAGCATCCAGAGGAGGAGGTGGAGTGCATGTAATGCTCCGTAAGTTGGTGCTTCTCTCATGCAAGAGATATTACTTTGCGCATATTTGGGGTTGTATTTCATTATCTTTCTGCATCTATATTATTTGTTACTCTGGTATATGAGTCCTCTTTTTTGTGAGCATTAGATCATGGGATTTGGAGATCGTATAGATTCTAGAACTGGTTTACTCTTTTATGTAAATTCTTTGATTATTTTTGGAAGCTATTGATGCATATCCAACTATTTTCGGAAACCAGTGATCCTGTCTTTGTTTTTCTATGTTCTGGGTTGACTTTGAGCTTGGTTCACCCCACTTCTGTTGATGATTTCTTTGCAAGTACATCCTTTATTTATTTTGATTGGTGGTGCATTTACACATGCACCATTATTGTGATTTACTCAATGGAGTATGGATGGCATATATATATATATATATATATATATATCCTGCAACTGGTTGCTTATAAACATCACCAGCAAGGCACTTATGTTATGCTGAAAAAATCATAACCACAATATCATTGTAATATTAACCACCATAGGTCCTAACATACATACTCTTACGCATCTATGTGTTCATGGCCTAACATACATACTCTGTTCCTAGCTATATAATAAGCTGCAGGATGTGTTTTTCTTGTAAGGACAATGAACTTTTTGTATCACCTTGAGGTTGAAGTTTATGACTTAATCTAATATGTCCCAGTATCATTTCAAGTTAAAGAATTCTGTGTGCCATACTGACATTTTATTGGCCTTTCTGCTTTTTTGGCTGCTGATAACTTTCCATTGTTGTACTAGTTTTGGTTCCTTGTCTTCTTGGCATGATGGGTTGTGGTGATAAATATGTGCAAATTGGTCATTCTTATCGTGATGTAAATTAAACATCAGGTATTAGTTTCATGGGTGAATGATTGTTTAGTTAAAAAAATTATCTTCTAGGATTTTTCCCCCACTTAGATAGTACTAGTGTTCCTTGTAACTCTGAAAATTATTTTCTTCTTTATTCTGTTCTGATACAGTTGATGATTTCATTTAACATATCTAGATTTTTTTTTTTTTTGAAGATTTAACAAATTTATTTGATTACTATTTTGATTATATGAAACTGCCATGTCACTTCTTGGGAGAGAAGACTGTTGTTCTATTCATCTAAACTAAGGGCAGAACAGCATTCTTTTAATAATATAAGTTACAGTATTTAGTGCCTCTAGATTGATGTTGTTTCAACTTTCTTCCTGTTCAGTATGATTCAGTATCTAAGGAGTGAAGCAACCAAGTCAGATGACATTTTAGAACAAGTTCAAGAAATTCAAGAATCAGTTAGACTTGCATTTCTCAATTGTTTCCTGGATTTTGCTGGTATGCTTAATATTGAATGCAATAGTTAAATAACTTGTTGTTTACATGAGTTAATTAATTATCACCATAAGTATCATTTTCAATCTGTGCGAGTGACTCAGGTTATCTTGAACAAATTGGCGGTGAAATCTCACAGAGCAAATCAAACAAAGAAAACAATCACTTGCAAAATGTATATGTAGATGGTCTTGGCAGAAAGTCATCCTGTATTCATGTTGGTGGTGGTGCTGCTGATTCCCACAATAAGCTATTAATAGTTCTGAGTAACATCGGTTATTGCAAAGATGAGCTTTCACATTGCTTGTATGACAAGTACAAGCACATATGGCTGCAATATAGGTATGTTATTAATGTTAATCCCTTTCTCCTCATCATTTGAGATCCATATGACTGTTTTCTTCCTCCCTAGACATTTCTTTTGGGAATCTTTCCATAGCTTAAATCATAAGTTTGGGGTGGAAAGTACCTTCAACCATGGTCATGAATGTTCTTAATCATGAATCAGAATTCAAACTCAGAGCATGCCAAATCTGCTTCTTACTAGGAAAAAGCTGGTGGATATTTGCACTGTCGAGGGCCAAACCCTTGAAATATAAGTGTTTTTAATTTCTCACAAGGGAACAAGCTGGTATATATTTGTTACTGCTTCTATTAGAGTTTTCCCGAGTCACCTGATCATTCCCCACATCCAGTCTTCACCTATATCCAGGACACTTTGGAATCAAAATTTCAACTCTCCTTTGCTAATCTCTCTGGATTTCCTTAGTTTCGGTAATTTAAAGTCAAATACGGAATAATTAATTCATCTCTCAAATTAGCTAAATTGTTTATATGCTCCATGGTATGCTGAAATTTTGGCAAACCACTAAGTCTCCACTATTAGTATGCTTGAGGTCAAAGTCTCATAGAAAGATGCTGTTGGGATATACCGACCGACCCCTTTCACGCCGACTCACCCTCGGGCCTGTCTGACCGGCGCCCGACTTCACCGACCGCACCAATCGATGACTATCGACACTGTCCGACCGAGGATATGTCGGTCGGGCGGGTCCATTCTGTTCTCGACTAGCCGAACGACGGAGCTCGACTCTACCGACTCAATGTCGGGCGGGGGTGGTTGCCGATGTCCGATCCCCGCGATGTGCCGATCCAGCCGACGGTGTCGCTGGGTCTTCACCTGACATCCCACGATCAAATGCCGACGTATGGTCGGTCGGCTCCCTCAAACACCGTACGATTGCTGAGGGCCGCCGTCCTGACAAAGGCATGCGGCGTAGCCGTCCTGAGACATCGTCCCACCCTGGACATGGGTCAACTCTGGTGATTTGACAGCCCCACGACGACTCCGACAGTCTCCGGCGATTTGACAACTCTCTAATTGTCTGCGTCATTAATGACAGGACCACGCCGTGCCCTACTATAAAACAGGAAAGGCAACAGTGCTGGAGGAGGTTCTTTCGAAACCCTTGGACTCTCTCCCTCTCTCTCTCTCTCGCTGAGTTCTCCTGATTTTTTTTCTATTGTTGCCTAGTCTTCTCTCTGACTTGACCATCGGAGGGTCCCCGCCGGAGGCATCTCCGGTCAGTGTGGATTTCTTTTGCAGGCGCTCGCTTCCCGGCGACCAGGCGACGAGGGGATTGGCCGCAATAGATGCAATCCTGCATTTAGGTAGAGATGACCGGTTGCTAGAGAGTTTCTCTTGGTTACTCATAAAAATCGTCTTCTTATCTTTTGAAGGCTTGCTTGAGGACATCAGGATAAAAGGTTACTGGACTTACCAAAGAGACTCTTTGCTGATGAGAGAAAGTTGTACTTTTTGCAATATATTTAGAATAGTTTAGCTTCTGAATTATAATTTCAAATAGCTCAACCAGCACAGAAGGAAATATTCTTTTTTGGACTCCGGTCAAGCTCTATTTGCAATCCACTGTAGGTCCAAAACTTTGAACAAGGACACTTTAAAATCCTTTCCTAAGAAATGATAAAATGAAGACTAAATTACTGAACTAATCAAAATTACCTTCAGGAGACAATTCTAATGATTTTCAAACTTTCGTAACCTTATCTGTACCTAAAGCAGGTCTTTTAGGTTGTGCTTGGATCAAGAATAAGAGAAAGTAGGATAAAGATAGTTATTTCTTTTGGAGTGGTCCTTTATGTTTTTATTTGCTTAATTTTCTTGATTCTAGTTGGAATAACTTTAGAGCTGAGGGTATCCTTTTTCATGTAACACATGGGGAAAGAGAAAAATGCTATTCCGACCCTATTAGAATAGTTATTCCAGGAATAAACAGATTTGACAGATTAAGCATTCCTTCTCTTTTACAAGCCTGCTTGGTAGGAATAAGGTCTATTCTGCATTAGTCCCAAGCCAAACACAGCTTAAATACCTATTCAGTTTAAATGACTTAGAAAACTTCAAATAAAGATAGCTTTCATAGTTATTTTAGAATTTGCAATATACCAAAATGCCTGCTAACTTCTAGATCCTTGTGTTGAGGAAATGTCTGGATGTCTCCTAGCTCACCAAGATCTGATATTTTTTACATAGAAATCCTATTGAGTGAAAATGAAATGTTTTGTTTTCTCTTCTTTCTCATTTATGATATGCTATCTTCCTTAATTTGCCTCTCTTTACATTTTACTTCTTCTCTTTTCTTCTCAATTTATTCCCTTTTCTCTTTTTCTTCCTTCCCCTGCTTCTCTCTCATCTAGAACAGTACAAACTCATCAAGGGTCTTGATTCCTTGGAGCCTAGAGCCTGCATGGCTGCCTTAACAAATTTGGGCATGAGAGAGGATTATAAAAGACTGTTTTCACTGTCAATATGTCGAAGTGGCAGGGAGCTATAGACAAAATGAAATTAAAGAATAAGTTACCATCTCGTGATTTAATTATTTTTACTGCTGTAAACCAATTTCGTTAGTTTGATATGTATAATCAAAAAGTAAGGTAGATGCAGTCAGGATAAGGTTTGAATGGTGTTAGAGGATCAAGATTTGTGTGTTTATGCACACACTTAGTCTGTACACACGGAGCGAGAGACAATTAAGAGAAAGTTGCACACTCCGATCCATTGAAACTTAAGATGAGTCATATCACATCTATTTTGTAGAGCATGAACTATAACTCAAAAAAAAATGTAGTAATACTTTGTTTTAGATTTGGTTTGACATACAAATTTACCTCCTTATGTAGTTTGGTCAACAATATCATAGGCCAGAACACTGAATATAATTAACTTCAACTTGATTATTTCTTTGTTAATGAACCTGTCGGTTATCATAGACTTATTCTTTGTATATGTTTTATAGCTATTCTGACAGTTGTTATTTAGGGATAAGGATGAGCTATATGCTGATACACGAGACCTAGTAACATCATTTTCGGCGCTTGAAGAGAAGATCCTTGAACAGTATACATTTGCAAAGGTATAGTGCAAAATCCATCCTCTTTTGGAGTGTTATGTTAGAATTGATTATTCTTTGCCTAATTTGTCACATACCTTGATGATGGCATAAAGATGCATTCTTCTGTTATTTTAAAAGAATTATCCAAGGGCCTCTTTGGACATTAGAAGAACTCAGCAGTCTGGTAAAGATCTTCTAATGGTGCCTCTCTCTTTCTAAAACATAACTGAAACTATGGCAGAAGGAGTTCCAGGCTGCCACTTTGCTAACCCTTGTTTTTTTTTTTTGGATAACTCATCACTTGTATGAGGTGATTTTATCTAGTGCTGGGAAAACAGGGATTGCTGGGAAAACAGGGATTAGTTACTCCTCTGGTCTCCCAATTACCTTCTGTTACCCTTTGCTATCGTAATTTCAATGATGATGCCCTGCTAGAAGATCTTATCTTATTGGTTGATAAGATCTTCTAGCATCCAAACAAGGCCTAAATTAATTAATGGATTTACATGAATGGCACATTTGAATATTGTTTTCAAAATGTAATATCATGAAGGAGATATACTAGCTAATTGAAAAATCAAGCTTTAAATTTTTTTTGGTCGTAGCAATTGAACACTTTGTTTTGGTCTCTGTTGCTAGAATATTCTATCTTGTTGTCCATTTTTGTGATGCAACAATTGCGTGTGATGGCAAAAATTTCCCTGAAGATTGTAATTAAGAACCTGTTGATTTTTTTTTTATTTTTTCACAAGAAGGCTGTCAAAATCAATCAAGGCTTAAAACCTGGTTTTGATTTTAGTTTTGATCAAATCAAATGAATTTTGATTTCAATCGTTTTGATTCAATAGTATCAAAAAATGTCATCGAGAATTAGAAGAATAATCAGAAAATAAAGTAGAAGAAGTTGAGAAAATAATAGAGACTTCCTTTTATAGTACACAATGCAGTTTTGGGAACTTCGGATTTATTGTTCAATGGTTTCGAACTGAACTAATAACAAATTATCATTGTTTGATTGTGGTGTAACATATGATAATCCAAATGCTTACAACATTCATTCTATGGAAGCTAAAATAATGTCAGGATAAACTTTTCTATCTCGTTGCATGCTTCTGAATATATTCAACATTGTAAAATCTGAGTTTAGTTTAGAGAAAATGCTCTCAAAGATTTAGATAAATAAAAAGGGTAAAATGTTAGCATAGATAATTTTTGGATGGACTTAATTTTGGTTCCATAAGCAGAAAACTAAGTTTTAGATCAGTTCTGTGGAAACTGAAACATCCTGATTTTGTTTTGTGGTTTTGCAGTTTGGGAAAAACTTTAAAACATGAAATCAATCCTTTAAATAATTCTTGGTCCTAAATGAAAACCATTCTTGTACTATTTTTTTTTTTTTGACTATATTGAATTCTTTCTACAGTTATTGATTCGAAGCCCTTTTTTTTTTTTTTGCCTTGTACACTTTGCTCTGAATGCTATGAACTTGATTGAGTATAAATTTCGAGGGAGAGCATTTAGTCCCCTAGGTGTGTAGTTGGCAGCCTGTGACAATTTTGTCTTAAACGATCTGTGACAATTTTTTCTTAAAGGATCTGGTATGATTTTCAGAGTTAGAATCCAGAACTCTTCAATGTTGAGCAATTTCCCTGATGTAAGTTTAATGATCTGGAAATCTGTTTGATGCCTCTTCACTTCATGTGGGAAGTAAAATTTACAACTGCTTGCTAGTCTCCTTGTCTTCCAAAGACTTTCGTAGTTAGTACGAAACTGCATGGAGAAACCCTCTCTCTCCACATGTACATATGTAATATACATATATGTATATGTGTGTATTGTATGTATATATGTTAATGAAATCCATATTTATGTAGTTTCCAGATATATTGGAGGTTTATCTTGTTAGTTTTACACAATTATGTCTAATTCAATTTTTTTCTGTGTATCTGTCAGTCAAATTTGATTAGAACTGCTGCTTTAAACTATCTGCTGGATTCTGGGGTTCAATGGGGAGCAGCACCTACCGTGAAGGTAAAAAAAAAAAAAATGAGGAAAGTATGATAGCAAGTTTATTCATATCATTTGGCTTTTGATATGAACATCTACTATGAAGAAAAGCTTATTTTCCTTCAGGTTTCTTATGAGTTGTCTCTCTTGCAGGGTATTCGAGATGCAACGGTCGAGTTACTGCACATCCTTGTGTCTGTGCATGCAGAGGTGTCGCATAATGTGCCTATCACGCATGATATACTCTCCATGTGTTTTCATTATTTTTTGCTTTTAATAAATAATATAAACGATAGAACTCCGGTGATTAAAATGGGAAAAAAAAATAAATGGATGTCTAAAATACTGATTCTGTTAAATGCATAGGTTTTGCTCTGATGAAGTGTAAAACATTGTTCTGCGTCTAAATCTACATGTCTGCAGGATCATTCCTTCATAGCCTGTCTTTTATTGCAAGTGTTATGGTGCTTATAGTCTCCATCTAAAGAGAGTATGTTTGGGAGGATGGAGTTTATTTTGCATAAAAACAATTAGGATGCATTCTAGAAGCATCCTAAGGTTTAACGCAATGATGACAATGCTAGAGAATTATAAGCATGGAGTAACTAGCAAGACATTTGTTAAAAAGTTATGCTTGTTGCATTCTCTGCCCTAGGATCATCTTTTATTTCTGGGCCGGTAAATTTTATCTGCTTTCACTTCTTGTTTGCTTCCTATACTGGGTTCCATCCTGCTGGCAACCGATTGCTGTTGTTGCAGAACTTTAAAAGATGTGCAGAAATTTTTTGGCTTCTACTATGAATTTTTCAAGGAACCTTATGGGGTTATGAGATTTCTTTAAACATTTTCATCCTAGTTAACTGCTGATTGGAAAACTCCGATGCCTTCATGCATTTGTAGGTATGTCTAGACAAAGACTAGGACTGCAAAGTCTTGCTTAAAATATACATGTAAGGTGGAGCAACTCTTTCAGAGTTTTGTTGGTGGTAGTATAATTTGTCTTAATGGACATGGTCATTACTACTGGATATATGATGCATGGATTTCAGTGGTTTCTGAACTCATCAAATTGTAACAGCCTGATATCCTGAGATTGGTGTTTCTTTTTGTCCTACATAGTCAAAGGCTTCCACCAAAGGAATCTGGAGTTGTTAGTGAATTGGTGGCTGATTAATCTAGTTTTCTGTTAGCCGGATGAGTCTAATAATGATATTGCTTGTTGCAGGTATTTTCTGGTGCTAGGCCATTGTTGGAGAAGACATTGGGTATTTTGGTGGAGGGCTTAATTGACACATTTCTCAGCCTTTTCCATGAAAACAAAACTAAGGATCTGAAGTCATTGGATGCAAATGGCTTCTGTCAGCTTGTGCTTGAGGTGAGTGTGCAAATATATGTTTTTCTTTGTTGTTTTTTGCTTATTGGGGGGTCATTGCTCGGTGCCATGGTAAAAGGCTTGGGTTGACAGGCGCAATGGCGTATGTTCCCAGGGCAGCCTTTTTGCACTTTTGTGCAAAAAAAGGGCCAAAGGGTAGGGCTGTCCCCAGTTCACCCCTCCCAGTACTCTGGATCGCCGGGACTGTAACTGGGTACCGTAGAATTGTTTGCTTATTGGGTTAACTGTATTAGTATTTTATGCTTCTAGAGCTGTCATGGGTGACCAGCCACATGAGTACAGGGATTGTTTGGAATTTTTTTAAAAATGATTTCTCTGTACCTGCAGCTTGAATATTTTGAAACTGTTCTGCACACATATTTCTCACCGGATGCAACAGAAGCATTGAAGTCCTTACAGGGATTGTTACTAGAAAAGGCTTGCGAGAGTGCAAATGAGTCTTCTGAGAATCCAGGGCACCACCGCCGACCAACTCGTGGAAGTGAAGATGCCATGGCAGATGATCGGCAACAAGGACCTATGGTGCCTCCAGATGATTTGATTGTAAGATTATTCTTTACCCTTTTAATCAACTTAAAAATTTTTAACTGTATTGTTGTTTTTATGCTACCTAGGATGCCTGATGTGGAATCCTGCTGATATATTCCATTTGAAAAACTGTGAGAGTTGACAGTTGATTCTTTAGATCCTTGTTTGAGGGCTAATTACAAGAAAATTATTAATAAAAAAAATATAGGGAAGAAACTAATTGTAACTCTGTTAAAAAAAAGAAAAAAAGAAAATTGTTACTTTTCAAGATTACTCTGGTAGTCCATAATTTATCTACTATTTGCAACCATTAAGTATTCGAGGGGTTTCATTATTTGCACCAAGTAAGCGTCATTTTTTGCCTATGGTTCTTGAAAACTATTCGTGCCTTACATGCCAGGCCTGTCCCTATGTAGAGAATACTTAAGCTTTTGATGCTATGATATCTTTGGTAGTTAATTTTGAGCATAAAAATCAAGAGGCAGCATGCATTCCACTGCTTTTCGTGTGACGACTCTGGAGAATTCTTTTTTTTTTTTAATAAAAAAAAGAAGGTTATTGTGAGAATAACATTGCTCATGAGATGGTTTTATGAGGGGAATCATCCTCATTTGGATTTAATTACTGAAACAGTTGCTACTGTTGTATTGTATATAATCTGTGTTATGCACTATTGGTATCAGTATCAAGTGAATCTGCTTAGGTAGGATTGGTAATAGATACAGAATTTTGTTATATTTGTGTGTTGTGGTTTGAATATGCTTAATGGTGCAAATGAGCCAAGCCAAGTATCAGGCTGCTTGGTCTCCTCTTGGTATATTAATAGCTGCTCCAGCCAATAGCTCAAGCCAAGCTTCACACGATCTGCTCAAGCTGGGCTTGGCCAAGCTTTGACCCAAGCTGAGCTTTTTCCATTGTTTTTTCACAGAAAAGGTGTTCAGGCTCAACTTGGTTATGAGTCGATTTCTGAGTGTGTTTGAGCTAGGCTCATTTCCTAGCTGAGCTGAGCGCAAACAAGCTTTCGGTGACCCAAGGCTGAGCTGCTTATGAGCAGCTCGGATTCATTTGCAGCCGAAATCATTTGAGTTTCTGTCTTGCTGCAACAGAACTCACAGTCCTGCACATCCATATGTAGAAGTGAGAATTTTTAAGCATCATAATATAGTGCTGCTTCATGGATGTTGTGGTACTTTGAATGTTTCTATTTACCTTGGTATAAATATTCCATAATGTTTTTCAGGCGCTTGCACAACAATATAGTACCGAACTTCTCGAAGGGGAGCTAGAGAGGACTCGTTTGAATGTAGCATGCTTCATGGAATCTTTGCTTCAACCGAGCTTTGCCTCAGGAGCCACAAAACCTGCTTATTCTTCCTTCCAAGGTCCCACTGCTTCTCCAAAATACAGGAGGCAGCAAACAGTAAATTCATCAGCAGTTTCTCATAGACGCAGATGAGTGATGGGAAGAAAAGTTGCTATCTGTTGTTCATTTGTCCTCTCATTTTTTTGTGGTTTCAAGATGAGTTATTGTTACTGATGATTTTCTTATCCTGTATATTGGTAAATTTTTGGGCTGTTGTCTGGGTTTTTGTAGATTTTTTCCTTGTGAGTTGAGACGTTCTGGTGAGCCTTCCTGTATATTTTTACAATGTAGAAATATATTGATTTGAATATAGAATATTCTTGTGAAGACAAATTTTGGAATATGATGAATGCTAATGGTGTTTTTGGATAATTTCAGAAAGACTGGTGGGCCCATTCATATATGAGAGCACGAGATGAAGCCACTGGTGGCCACAAATCTCAATGGTACATATACAGGATCTGATTGATATCGATGACTCGAACAAGAAAAAAAAAAAAAAAAAAAGATTGATAGAGATGAGATGCATGGTATGGAGATTACGTTAGGATGAAGGAATAAGGTTTATGATGCTTGTACCAGACATGCAGTTTGTGATTTAATTTAAAATAATTTTTTTTAGGTATTTCATGCAGTTTTATGGGGCTTAAGAATGTGCTCTACCTGGAGGATAATTAACTATACCAAGCTGGAGATATCACAGATGCTTGCGTGATATGTATTTTGTTTCTGTTTGATGTTCAACTATCTCATTTATCTCTGAGAGTGAGTAGCCTCGGGCTGCACAGAAGGTGCACCAAGGTGGATTCTAATTGTATTTCGACATCTCGCAACCTTTCTTGTGGGCTTATGTGTTCTTAATTTTAGATGTGATTGATCTACGGGTATGACCAGAATAGCCTAATACTCTCGTTTTTTTCAGCAAATTTTGATTCTAGTATTCTTAGAGGTAGTTGAGTTGTCGAGTGCGCTAGTCCTTAACATCTGCAAGATAACTCATGAACCCAACGCACGATACTCGTATATTCAATTACCGACCGGTATGCAGGACTGTTATATGGGTCGTTGTAAAAGTTAATATTTAGTATTACCACTTCCGTGAGAGATGTTTAATTATTAACGGGTCCTGAGAGCTTTTACATGAAGCAAAGTAATTTTTAGTATTGCCTCCGTGACAGATGTTTAATTATCAACGGGTGAGAACTTTTACATGAAGACGGCACCTCTTGCCGACTACGGATGGGCGAGTAGAGAAAATCGGAAGAAAAAGGTTTCCTGATTGGATGTTATTTATTCTCCGGGAGTCGTTGTGAAGTCGGCAATCTTCGGACTAGATGTTAGTCTTGGAAAATTATGAGTTCCCTAAATGGATAATTAACTGTTTTGCCGATTTTCGATAGGTCCTGGAAAAATTAATAAAAAGATTTTCTTTCGAGGAATGTTATTATTTAGCTGCCCGTTTGTAGGTTAAGCTCCCCTCGTGGAATAGCTTCTCTATTTTTGACTCTAGGGTTTCGTCACCGGAGGACCGTAGACGCCGCCGGCGTTAGGATTTCAGCTCCCCTTCTTCGAATCCTTTCTCCTCCTCTGGTGGGCGGGCGGCGGCGACACCGGCAGCGATGGCTCGGAACGAGGAGAAGGCCCAGTCGATGCTGAATCGCTTCATCGCGATGAAGCAAGAGGAAAAGCGGAAGCCCAAGGAGCGGCGCCCCTACCTTGCCTCCGAGTGCCGCGACCTCGCCGAGGCCCACCGATGGCGCTCCGAGATCCTCCGCGAGATCGGCGTCAAGGTCGCCGAGATCCAGAACGAGGGCCTCGGGGAGCACCGCCTCCGCGATCTCAACGACGAGATCAACAAGCTCCTCCGCGAGCGCGTCCACTGGGAGCGCCGCATCGTGGAGCTCGGCGGCCCCAACTACACCAAGAACTCGGCCAAGATGACCGACCTCGAGGGCAACATCGTCGACGTCCCCAACCCCAGCGGCCGCGGCCCCGGCTACCGCTACTTCGGCGCCGCCAAGAAGCTCCCCGGCGTCCGCGAGCTCTTCGAGAAGCCCCCCGAGGTCAAGAAGCGTCGTTCCCGCTACGACATCTACAAGCGCATCGACGCCAGCTACTACGGCTACCGCGACGACGAGGACGGCATCCTGGAGAAATTGGAGGGCCCGGCGGAGGCCGAGGTGAGGGAAAACGCGGTGGCCGAGTGGCGGCGGATGGAGCAGATCAGGAGGGAGGCGAGGAAGGCGGTGAAGAGCGGGGAGGTGGCGACCGTGGGGACCGCGGCGTCGGCCGCGGAGATACTCTTCGAGGAGGTGGAGGATGTCGTGGAGGAGGAGAGGAGGATGGAGAGGGAGAGGGAAGAGAGGGAGAGGAGCAAGGAGGAGTTTGTGGTCCACGTGCCGCTGCCGGATGAGAAGGAGATCGAGAGGATGGTGGTGGAGAAGAAGAAGATGGAGCTGCTGAGCAAGTACACGAGCGATATGCTGTTGGAGGAGCAGGCCGAGGCCAAGGCCATGCTCAATGTCCAGAGGTAGAGTCTACTGCTCTTGTACTAGAATCTTTTGCTCTTGATCATTGGATTTAGTATATCAATTTGTTCGATTGCTCTTTCTTGGTCGCACGAATTCTTTTGTTAGGATCACCTATTAAAGAAAAATTTAATGTTTGCTTAATCAATTGATTTCATCATTTTTTTTAATATTTTGCTCCTTTGAGATTTCTGATTTCATAAATGTAATTAGGATAATTTATTTGTCAATTTTGTTTTTTTTTTTATGGAAATTAATTCAAACTTATGGTTATATTGATCTTTGAAATTGCTTTTTCAACATTATGTGTCCAAAATGGTCCATTTTTTGAACTGTGAAATTAACTGTTGCTGCTGCATTATCGTTCATAATCTATATAATTAGTGGTTCCTTGATCTCAAACAGTCAATATCTTTTCGAAACCTTCCATCTCTGATAACAGTATTTCATGCAGAAATTTCGTTTTTTTGATTTTGTGGGAACAGAGTACGACTAGATTTTAGTTCCTTGGTTTGGCATTCTCCAACTAAACAAAGGAAACATTCTTTTCGAGAATTTAAGCACTTAATGGGTTAGTTGTTTTCTCGAATGTATCGAACAAAATAATATATGGTGGTTGTTTCAGTATATTTTATCTTGCAGTTCCTTGTGAAAGCCTTTGGTTAGTCTGTAAATCACAAGTGGTTGTTGACAAAAATAACTTTTAATCATTTCGTGTTTGTATATACTTTTTTTAAAGCATTATGGAACTTTTAGTGGGCAGACTACTATATCTTTGTTATATTGCAGAGAACTCACATGATAATCCATTAATTCAATAAAAGGAAAAAGGGAAAACTTCACATTTCATTGCCAGAGGTTCATCATGGTATCTGAAAAATGAAACTTTATTAGAAAAATCGTTGAAAGTTATTATTATGTTGCTGCATTTAGCTCATATTCTAGTTATACTTTTTGATATCTATAATATTGTCATTGGTTTGCTATATGTAACACTTTTTCCTTGTAGCTTGTGTTGCTTTCATGATTCAAGGTTAGTTTTGCTTCCTCATCAGGTAATCTTCTATCGAAACTGTCGTGCTAACTTTTCTAGCAGAAGCTTCTGCTTCAAAGAGAGGAAGGGATGTTGGAAGTCTTGAGCAAGCAACAGCCATAGAAAGATCCTGGCTTCTTTTGAGAGATTTCATGAATCCAATAACTCGTCATTAATCTGTATGCTTGTAAGACTGAGTCACTTAGTATCTTGGGATATTTTGCTCTTACTTACGGATCTTGTTCAGATTATGAAGTTTGTAGGGGCATTTATTCATATCAAATTTGTAGCCTAGAGAAGATGAACGGGGAGGCAGGAGGATCTATTATGCACTTGTTGCTGCTACGATGGAATCAAACCTAATAGAATTATATTAGAAATATTAGATTTAGATCTACACAACTTAATTCCCCCTTCAACCAACCTCATGGAACAGAGAACATGTTCCATTATCCTCAAATGACCGTAAAGAGCTGCCAGAGATTGGGATATCCTGGCTCTCTCTTTCTGAGTTTAATTTAATAATAACGCGGGATATATGCTGTTAAGGAATGGAAAAATGGTATTGTAACTTATAAGCCTATTACTACTGCTATCAGTCAGGGGGAAAATGAATGTATGTGTACATCACCGGAAAATTTTCTTATTTCATGGATCAACTATTTGACACCCTCTATCCCTCACTGTACCCATGCTCTCTAGTATCAGCATACCTTACCAACTTGACTACTTGACGCCTCAAATAAATCAAGCCAAATGTGACTTATTTTATTTTGTTGTGGAACGTGAACTACACAATGCCCAGACAAATCCGTCCATCCACATTTCTCTCAATCGTTAATTGTCCATTCACATCTCTCTCTTTAATTCTGATGCTTCTTTGTGGCTAGTTTTATTTTCTTTATTTCGAGTTTCCACCGATTTTATAGCTATTTAGGTGCATGGATCACGTGTTACATGTGGAATATTTTAATATAACTTTTATAAAAATTTAAAGAATAAGATAACAGAAATGGTGACTAAACCCACCCAAATGCAAGAGAAGCTTGACCTTGGTATACTAACTTAGCGGGATGGCGATTACTATAAAAGTCCAATGGTTCTCTAACACCAGTATTGTCATTAAATAGCTTCATCCTTTTCTCGAACCATCCTATTGTTTGAATCTATTCGGAGTGACACCCTTTCACACATTCAATTGGACTTTTTTAATCTTCTACAATTAGATATTGTTTTCAAATTAAGATCAGCAAATTAGTTATACTAGAATAGTTATATGATCTCCTTCTGCCTTTTATATGTATGAATTAAAAAAAAAAATTAAAGATATATCCTCCTAAGACATCATTCTTGATTGCATTTGATAGCTGGTAATTTGGATAGATTACCGATAATTTAAAGTGGACTCATTGGATTGCTGTGTTTGGTATGCTTTTTGGATGGTATCCAAATTGTCTAAATAATTTACATTATCTTTCATCAAGCAATCTAGATAGTTTTGAAGTAGGGTGGCTATTCAAATTACCACTTCTTTGGCATTACTGTAATAAAAATTTGAATAAAATTATCTTAAAAAAATCACATAAAATCCATTGTTCAACCCTCTCCTCTCTCCCCCATCCACCTCCTCCCCATGCCACTCATGGCTCCTTCGCCCATCGTCTATCTGCGGCTCTTGCATCCCCTATTGGTATAGAGAATAATATATGTGATTTTATAGCGTGAAATATCACTGTCCAACAGAGATCGGATGTTTGTGTAGCTATATCAGAAACTTCAGATATTCATAGGATTTGATTCGACAGCAAAAAGATGAAAAGCGGTTAAGATAACTGTTTTTTTTTTAATTTTTATTTTGATGGATAATTTTTATCTAATACTTCACAAGTAAATTGCAACAGATTTGGTCTCTAAATTTTGAAAATTTATCGGATAGATTTTGATTTTATTTTTTATTTAAATCAGATCTATCATTGAGTGCAAGTGAAACTTATGTTAATTGCCTCCGCTATCAAAGAAGCTGATGGAAATATATGATAATACACCCTCAGGATACTATAAAACCACCAAAGCATGCAACCAGCACTATTGAGGGCTTTCCAAGAGACTTCTATTCTGGATTGTGTGTTTAGGGAGAATAGAAAAATGAGGGAATGAAAAATTACATTCGAATGCATCAGATGAAATATTTTTATAATGGTTGAACGGTTGTAAAACACATTCCTTTGCCAACAGTTGTGATTCCCAATGTACCTGTTGGGGAATACCGACCGACCCCACTCATGCTGACTCATCGTCGGGCCTATACATCCGATGCCCGGCTCCACCGACCGACCGACCGATGGATGCCGTTACCGACCGATCGATGGCTATCGATCGATCGAGGATACGTCAGTCGGGCAGATTTTTTTCGCTCTCCCAACCGACTGCACTATGGAGTCCGATGCCCGACTCTACCAACGTGTCTAACTGACTGTCGGAGGGCCCAAATTTTCACCCGACGCCCCTCAGCTGGCCGTCGACCTATGGTCGGTTGGCTCCTCCAATCGCCGTACTACTGCCAGAAACTGTCAGTCCTGACAACGGCATGCGGCACAGCCGCCTAGGGGCATTATTCCACCTAAGGCATGGGTCAACCCTAGCGATTTGACAGCGCCACGGTGATTTGACACCCTCACGGCGGCTCTGACAGTCCTCAGTGAGTTGACAATACTTCAATTGTCCGCGCCATTAATGACGGCGCCATACCATGCTCCACTATATATATCGGGGAAGGCAACAGTGCTAGAGGTCGATTCGAAACCCCTGAACTCCCTCCTCTCTAGCTCTATCTCTCTCGTTGAGCTTTCTGTTTTCATTTCACTGTTGCCTAGTCTTCTCTCTGACTTGACCGTCGGAGGGTTCCCACCGGAGCCGCCTCCGGTCAGTGTGGACTTTCTTTTACAGGCGCTCGTTCCCGGCGACCAGGCGACGAGGAGATTGGCCGCAACAGATTGGCGCACCAGGAAGGGGGGATGACAAAGATAAGAGCTCAACGATCGAGGGTCACCGGATCGGTGAGGCGCTCTTCCCGTCGGGAAGAGGCCTCTCCTCCACCCTCTACGGTGGAACCTAGCTCTCTGCACACTGCGGTGACCACGGAGGTGCAGATCGCGGCGATCGTGCGGCAGATGACCGTGCTGACGGATGCGGTCAAAAGCCTTCAGCAACAACCAGTCCGGCTGCCGCCTTCATCGGTCGGGCAATCGACGGCACGTCCGATGCCCTCCAGAAGCAGTCGTCGACGTCCGCATCGGTCTCCGTCGCCTCCCACAGGAGCACCTGCCCCAGCGCTCCTACCGAGAGGAGGAGGGGTGGCCGCAACGTGACACCCATCGATCCCGACGGCATTCTCCCTCCCAGCTAGAACGAGCAAGGAAGGAGAAGCGACCGCGAACGCCGTCCGCCTCTCTCTCGGACTCTTCCGGAGACTCCACTCCTGGGGTCTCTCAGTACCGATGGACCGACGACTATGAACGCAGGTTCGAAAAAATCGACCGTCGGCTCGCACAGCTGCAGGTGGATGGGCAGAAGTCTTCAAACGACGTCGACTTCCAGACCGCCCAATCTCTCTCCCGAGTCATCCTCGACGAACCAATCCCCAGTCGGTTCAAGATGCCGCATGTGGAGCCTTACGACGGCTCCACCGACCCAATCGACCACCTGGAGAGCTACAAGGCTCTCATGACGATTCAAGGGGCAACCGACGCTCTCCTTTGCATCGGCTTCCCCACCACGCTCCGCAAAGCTGCCAGGGCCTGGTACTTTTCCGATCTTCGATCGGAAAGTATCCACTCCTTCGGGCAGCTCGAGCACTCTTTCGTGGCCCACTTCAGCACCAGCCGGAAGCCATCACGAACTTCGGACAGCCTTTTCTCCCTCAAGCAGGGAGAAAACGAGACGCTCCGATACTTCGTGATGCGATTCAATGCGGCCACACTTGAGGTCGGGACCTCAACAAAGACATGCCATCTCGGCCATGAAACGGGGCTAAGGACATCCCGGTTCACTTACTCCCTGGACAAGACCCCTCCCCCGATATATGCCGAACTATTGAAGCGCGCGTACAAGTACATGCGTGTGGACGAAGGACTCCGACCGGCGCTTGACCGAGTCCAAGGGCCCGAAGGAGAAGCGAAGAAAGGGTCGGGACCCTGTCGAACCTAGCAGGCCCCGACCGACGGTCGGGTCTCACCCCCACGACGGAACCAGAGGTCACCCGACGGCAGACTCCAAGGCTGACATGTCCCAGGTATGACTCCTACACTCCTCTCTCTGTCCCTCGTGCGCAGATTTTGATGAAGATTGAGGGGGAAGAGTACCTGCGACGGCCTCCGCCTCTGAAGGCAAAAGACCTCGACCGGCGAAAGTACTGTCGATTCCACCGGGGCCACGACCACAATATCGAGCAATGCATCCAACTTAAGGATGAGATCAAGCTCTCATCCGTCGGGGTATCTCGGTAAGTTTCGGAGGAACCCGCCGACTCAACCAGTTGCCGACCACCGACCCCAGCCGACTGAAGAAGCAATGGCTAATCAGCCAACGGTCGGGGTCATCAACGTGATTTCCAAGCGACTGGGCCCGGGGATGTCTATTGGGGGGAGCCGACGAAGAAGCTACACCCGGATAACGTAATTACTTTTACGGAAGAAGATGTTCGGGGCATCCAAATCCCCATGACGACGCTGTTGTTGTCTCGACAACAATAGCAAACTATGATGTAAAAAGAATCTTTGTAGATAATGAAAGTTCGACCGAACATTTTGTTTTATTCGACCTTCTCCCGGATGCGACTATCGACAGACCGACTCAAGAATGTCTCTACGCCCTTGATAGGCTTCGCTGGGACACTGTCACGACGGAAGGAGAAGTTACTCTGCCCGTAACGGTCGGCACCAAACCACGACAAAGCACGGTCCACTTGACTTTCGCTGTCGTCCAAGTGTCTTTGGCCTACAACGCCATACTTGGAAGACCCGGGCTAAACGTCCTTAAGGCGATTGTCTCAACGTACCATCTCTTGGTTCGATTTTCGATGAAAAATGGAGTCGGAGAGATGCGCGAAGACCAACAGCTCGTCGTCGATGCTTCCAGATCTCCGCCAAAGCGAGGAGTTGAAGGGCCCCTGACGATACCAACGGGAGGAGGAAGAACGGGGTGAACCGGCCGAACAGCTCATTCCCATCCCGATAGTGGAGAATCCTGACCGAAAGGTATGGGTCGGGTCTCAGCTATCCGACCCAGAACGACGATGATTGGCAGAATTGCTAAAGGCCAACGCCGACATATTCGCTTGGTCGGCAGCAGATATGTCGGGTACCCCCCGAGACAATAACGCACAACTCAACATCGACCCAACGATGAGGCCGGTGAGGCAGAAGAAAAGATCTTTTGCTCCTGAAAGACAGAAGGCCATCGACGAAAAGATGGACAAGCTACTCGAGGCGGGCTTCATCAGAGAAACTACATATCCCGATTGGCTCGCCAATGTTGTCATGGTGAAGAAGCCAACGGAAAGTGGAGGATTTTGCATCGACTACACCGACTTGAATTGGATCTGTCCGAAGGACAGCTTTCCACTTCAAAGATCGACCAGCTGGTGGATGCGACGTCCGGTTATCGACTGCTCAGCTTCATGGATGCCTTCATCGGGTACAATCAGATCTGGATAGCGTCCGAATATGAGGAGCACACTGTCTTCATGACCCCAAGGGCCTCTACTGCTACGAGTGATGCCTTCGGGTTGAAGAACGCTGAGCTACCTACCAACGACTCATCATAAGGTCTTTAAAGATCAGATCGGGCGCAACATGGAAGTATATGTGGACGACATGCTGTGAAGAGTGCACGGACTGCGGACCATGTTCGAGATCTCGAAGAAGCTTTCTGCACTTACGACAACACTGAATGAAGCTGAATCTGACTGAGTGCGCTTTTGGAGTGACCTCGAAAAGTTTCTCGGGTTCCTCGTTTCTCAGCGTGGAATCGAGGCCAACCCCGAGAAAATCAAAGCAATCATCGACATGCGGCACCCGAACACCAAGAAGGAAGTCCAGCAGTTGAATGGGAAGATCATCGCCCTCAGTCGGTTCATCTCTCGGTCGGGCTGAACGATGCCTCCCGTTCTTTAAGACCCTGAGGCAGGTGAATGGCTTCTCTTAATCGGACGAGTGCCGACGGGCCTTCAAAGATTGAAGGAGTACCTGGCATCTCCGCCACTGCTTGTGAAGCCGGAGACGGAGAGATGCTGTACCTCTATTTGGCCACTTCCCCCGAGGCGGTTAGTTCGGTGGTCGTCAGAGAGAACGAGAGCCCGAGTTCATCAACCTATACACTATACCAGCAAAGTGCTCCGCGGCGCTGAAGCTCGATATACGGAGACAGAAAAGATAATTTTCGCCCTGACCATCTCCGCACAACGACTCCGCCCATACTTCCAGGCGCATGCCATTGTGGTGCTCACCAACCAGCCCTGAGGCGATATTGGCCGACCTGACACATCGGGACGACTGACAAAGTGGGCGATGAAGCTCAGCGAGTTCGACATACAGTACCGACCGCGACCTGCCTTAAAGCCCAAGTCTGGCCGACTTCATCGCGGAATGCCCGACGACCGACCAAGGGTCGGAAGGCGAGAACCCCGGAGGTGCTGCGGTCTCTGAGCCTGACCCGGTGTCCACCTGGGTACTGCACATCGACGGAGCTTCAAACGCTCGGGGAGCGGGGCCGGGTTCCTGCTCACCAATTCGGAAGGGGTAGTCACTGATACGCCCTCCGATTCGACTTCAAAGCTCCAAGAATCAGGCCGAGTATGAAGCACTCCTCACCGGCTTGAGGATGGTGAAGGAACTCGGGATCGACAGCCCTTAGGTATTCTCCGATTCTCAGCTAATCGTGGGGCAGATCAAAGGCGAATTCGAGGCACGGGATCCGACTATGGCACAATATCTTCAGAAAGTAAAGGATCTTGTGGCACACCTCGGATACTTCGAGATCTCTCATATCCCCAGGTCGGAGAACGCCCGGGCCGATGCACTCTCTAGGCTGACGACCTCGTTTCGACTCCTTGGGCCGGACGTTCGTGGAGAATCTCGAGCAGTCGAGCATCGACAAGGTCGAAGAGGTGCTACAACTGACGGCCGAACCAAGCTGGATGGATCCGATTGTTCGGTACCTGACCGACGGGATCAGCCCTGAAGATCCCACGAGGCCAGGCGGCTCCGATGGTCGGCCTCCCAATATGTGATATGGACGGCCGACTCTACAAAAGGTCGTTCTCTCTTCCCTTGCTCAGGTGCTTGGGACCGACCGACAGACTACGCACTCAGAGAAGTGCACGAAGGGATCTGCGGGAGTCACTTGGGGGGTAAATCCTTGGCCTACAAGGTCCTGCGGCAGGGTTACTACTGGCCCACCATGAGGAAGGATGCGGCTGAGTTGGTCCGGAAAGTGCGAACCATGCCAGAAGTATGCCAACGTACAACACCGACCAGCCAGCCAAATCACTCCTATTGTCGCCCCATGGCCCTTCGCTCAATGGGGGGTCGACATTCTCGGTCCTTTCCCTCCGGCATCGGGCCAAAGAAGTTCATAGTCGTTACCATCGACTACTTCACCAAGTGGGTGGAGGCCGAGCCCTGGCGCAGATTACGAGCGGAAGATGGAGGACTTCGTTCAGAAGTCCATCATCTTCAGGTTCGGATTGCCGCATACCATTATCACCGACAATGGACGACAGTTCGACAACCAGGACTTCAGAGACTTCTGCGCGAGGTTTCACATCACGCACCGACTGACTTCGTCGGGCACCCACAGTCCAATGGCGAAGTCGAGGTGACCAACCGGACTATACTACACGGGCTCAAAACCCGACTGAATGAAGCCAAAGGCCTCTGGGTCGACGAGTTGAACTCCGTTCCTGTGGGCTTACCGAACGACCCCCGGTTCCGACCGGAGAGTCGCCTTTCAGTTTGGCCTATGGGACGGAGGCAATGATACCACTCGAGGTCGGGCTGCCATCAACTAGGGTCGAGCAGTATCAAGAGCCGAACAACTCTGATTGCCGGAGAGCCGACCTAGACCTCCTCTCCGAACTACGAGAGGCTCAACTCGCATGGCTTCATACCGACAGAAAGTAGCCCGATATTACAACGCCAAGGTCAGGCCAAAGCTCTTCAGGCCTGGGGACCTAGTCCTAAGAAAGGCAGAAGTCTCGAAGCCTAGACCAAGGGAAGCTAGCTCCGAATTGGGAAGGGCCCTACATGGTAGCAGACACCTACGGGCCAAGGGCTTACCGACTGGAAACTCTGGAAGGGAAACCCATTCCTCCGGACCTGGAATGCTGACAACCTGAAGTTGTATCACCAATGAACTTTGTACCTGTTCATTCGGAATACAAATCCAGTTGCAAATTTTGGAGTCTCAACTCTTCGACTGATGATCGGCGCTCGCCAAGAAGGACGAGTCCCGATGTCCTGACTCGGACTTGATGTCCACACGGAGCTGACGCCCGATCGCCGATGATGTATCGGACGCTCACAAGGGCCGAACCGTCCATGACAACGGGAGTTACACTCCTTCTACGGTCGAACTTTCGGGCCAAACGATCGGCTAACTCGCCGACTCAGCCCCGACCAAAGAAAAGCGAGACGCTGGCGCGACCGCATCGCGTCCGCAAACCGACCGAGCTACGGCGGTCGAAGGATATTCGGCTTACCACCGTCTATCACATGACGTGACCACTGTCGCGTTCACGGCTATCCGATCGAGCTACGGTCGGTCGAAGGATATTCGGCTTACCACCGTCTATCGTGTGGCGCGGCGTAAGTCCCAATGTAAGGGTATCGGGATCGACTTATGATCGCTTCCCCCGACTGGATGCGCCGGACGACATCCGACTGAATGCGTCGAAAGATATCCGACTGTCAAGTCTTATCCCGACAGTCAGTCGGCTTTCGACTCAACAAATATGACGACTCACAACGCGGCGAAGGACGCCCGACTTAAGCCTCGACCGTCGGAAGCCGACCTAAGTCGGGACTTGCTCTGCCTTCATGGCGGCACACATTATCGAACTCCTAACTGATCTATCGGGCTAGCGACTTATGTGTTCAAATGCATTCCACACACATAAAAA
>NC_026001.2:4797344-4896231 GCF_000442705.2 Elaeis guineensis
ACTTTTATAAAATTTAAAGAATAAGATAACAGAAATGGTGACTAAACCCACCCAAATGCAAGAGAAGCTTGACCTTGGTATACTAACTTAGCGGGGATGGCGATTACTATAAAAGTCCAATGGTTCTCTAACACCAGTATTCTTCATCCTTTTTCTCGAACCATCCTATTGTTTGAATCTATTCGGAGTGACACCCTTTCACACATTCAATTGGACTTTTTTAATCTTCTACAATTAGATATTGTTTTCAAATTAAGATCAGCAAATTAGTTATACTAGAATAGTTATATGATCTCCTTCTGCCTTTTATATGTATGAATTAAAAAAAAAAATTAAAGATATATCCTCCTAAGACATCATTCTTGATTGCATTTGATAGCTGGTAATTTGGATAGATTACCGATAATTTAAAGTGGACTCATTGGATTGCTGTGTTTGGTATGCTTTTTGGATGGTAATCCAAATTGTCTAAATAATTTACATTATCTTTCATCAAGCAATCTAGATAGTTTTGAAATAGGGTGGCTATTCAAATTACCATTTCTTTGGCATTACTGTAATAAAAATTTTGAATAAAATTATCTTAAAAAAATTACATAAAATCCATTGTTCAACCCTCTCCTCTCTCCCCCATCCACCTCCCCCCATGCCACTCATGGCTCCTTCGCCCCATCGTCTATCTGCGGCTCTTGCATCCCCTATTGGTGTAGAGAATAATATATGTGATTTTATAGCGTGAAATATCACTGTCCAACAGAGATCGGGTGTTTGTGTAGCTATATCAGAAACTTCAGATATTCGTAGGATTTGATTCGACAGCAAAAAGATGAAAAGCGGTTAAGGTAACTGTTTTTTTTTTAATTTTTATTTTGATGGATAATTTTTATCTAATACTTCACAAGTAAATTGCAACAGATTTGGTCTCTAATTTTGAAATTTATCTGATAGATTTTGATTTTATTTTTTATTTAAATCAGATCTATCATTGAGTGCAAGTGAAACTGATGTTAATTGCCTCCGCTATCAAAGAAGCTGATGGAAATATATGATAATACACCCTCAGGATACTATAAAACCACCAAAGCATGCAACCAGCACTATTGAGGGCTTTCCAAGAGACTTCTATTCTGGATTGTGTGTTTAGGGAGAATAGAAAAATGAGGGAATGAAAAATTACATTCGAATGCATCAGATGAAATATTTTTATAATGGTTGAACGGTTGTAAAACACATTCCTTTGCCAACAGTTGTGATTCCCAATGTACCTGTTGGGGAATACCGACCGACCCCACTCATGCCGACTCATCGTCGGGCCTATACGTCCGATGTCCGGCTCCACCGATCGACCGATGGATGCCGTTACCGACCGATCGATGGCTACCACCGATCGAGGATACGTCGGTCGGGCAGATTTTTTTCGCTCTCCCAACCGACTGCACTATGGAGTCCGATGCCCGACTCTACCAACGTGCCAACTGACTGTCGGAGGGGCCCAAATTTTCACCCGACGCCCCTCAGCTGGCCGCCGACCTATGGTCGGTCGGCTCCTCCAATCGCCGTACTACTGTCAGAAACTGTCAGTCCTGACAACGGCATGCGGCACAGCCGCCTAGGGGCATTATCCCACCTAAGGCATGGGTCAACCCTAGCGATTTGACAGCGCCACGGCGATTTGACACCCTCACGGCGGCTCTGACAGTCCTCAGTGATTGACAATACTTCAATTGTCCGCGCCATTAATGACGGCGCATACCATGCTCCACTATATATATCGGGGAAGGCAACAGTGCTAGAGGTCGATTCGAAACCCCTGAACTCCCTCCTCTCTAGCTCTCTCTCTCTCGTTGAGCTTTCTGTTTTCATTCACTGTTGCCTAGTCTTCTCTCTGACTTGACCGTCGGAGGGTTCCCGCCGGAGCCGCCTCCGGTCAGTGTGGACTTTCTTTTGCAGGCGCTCGTTCCCGGCGACCAGGCGACGAGGGGATTGGCCGCAACAGATTGGCGCGCCAGGAAGGGGGGATGACAAAGACAAGAGCTCAACGATCGAGGGTCACCGGATCGGTGAGGCGCTCTTCCCGTCGGGAAGAGGCCTCTCCTCCACCCTCCGCGGTGGAACCTAGCTCTCCGCACACTGCGGTGACCACGGAGGTGCAGATCGCGGCGATCGTGCGGCAGATGACCGTGCTGACGGATGCGGTCAAAAGCCTTCAGCAACAACCAGTCCGGCTGCCGCCTTCACCGGTCGGGCAACGACGGCACGTCCGATGCCCTCCAGAAGCAGCCGTCGACTCCGCATCGGTCTCCGTCGCCTCCACAGGAGCACCTGCCCCAGCCTCCTACCGAGAGGAGGAGGGGCGGCCGCAGCGCGACACCCATCGATCCCGACGGCATTCTCCCTCCCAGCTAGAACGAGCAAGGAAGGAGAAGCGACCGCGAACGCCGTCCGCCTCTCTCTCGGACTCTTTCGGAGACTCCACTCCTGGGGTCTCCCAGTACCGACGGACCGACGACTACGAACGCAGGTTCGAGAAAATCGACCGTCGGCTCGCACAGCTGCAGGTGGATGGGCAGAAGTCTTCAAACGACGTCGACTTCCAGACCGCCCAACCTCTCTCCCGACTCATCCTCGACGAACCAATCCCTAGTCGGTTCAAGATGCCGCATGTGGAGCCTTACGACGGCTCCACCGACCCAATCGACCACCTGGAGAGCTACAAGGCTCTCATGACGATTCAAGGGGCAACCGACGCTCTCCTTTGCATCGGCTTCCCCACCACGCTCCGCAAAGCTGCCAGGGCCTGGTACTCCGATCTTCGATCGGAAAGTATCCACTCCTTCGGACAGCTCGAGCACTCTTTCGTGGCCCACTTCAGCACCAGCCGGAAGCCGTCACGAACTTCGGACAGCCTTTTCTCCCTCAAGCAGGGAGAAAACGAGACGCTCCGACACTTCGTGATGCGATTCAATGCGGCCACGTTGAGGTCCGGGACCTCAACAAAGACATGGCCATCTCGGCCATGAAACGGGGGCTAAGGACATCCCGGTTCACTTACTCCCTGGACAAGACCTCCCCCGGATATATGCCGAACTATTGGAGCGCGCGTACAAGTACATGCGTGTGGAGAAGGAGCCTCCGACCGGTGCTTGACCGAGTCCAAGGGCCCGAAGGAGAAGCGAAGAAAGGGTCGGGACCCTGCCGAACCTAGCAGGCCCCGACCGACGGTCGGGTCTCACCCCCGCGACGGAACCAGAGGTCGCCCCGACGGCAGACTCCAAGGCCGACACGCCCCAGGTATGACTCCTACACTCCTCTCTCTGCCCTCGTGCGCAGATTTTGATGAAGATTGAGGGGGAAGAGTACCTGCGACGGCCTCCGCCTCTGAAGGCAAAAGGCCTCGACCGCGAAAGTACTGTCGATTCCACCGGGGCCACGGCCACAATATCGAGCAATGCATCCAACTTAAGGATGAGATCGAAGCTCTCATCCGTCGGGGGTATCTCGGTAAGTTTCGGAGGAACCCGCCGACTCAACCAGTTGCCGACCACCGACCCCAGCCGACTGAAGAAGCGATGGCTAATCAGCCAACGGTCGGGGTCATCAACGTGATTTCCAAGCGACTGGGCCCGGGGATGTCTATTGGGGGGAGCCGACGAAGAAGCTACGCCCGGACAACGTAATTACTTTTACGGAAGAAGATGTTCGGGGCATCCAAACTCCCCATGACGACGCTGTTGTTGTCTCGACAACAATAGCAAACTATGATGTAAAAAGAATCTTTGTAGATAATGAAAGTTCGACGAACGTTTTGTTTTATTCGACCTTCTCCCGGATGCGACTATCGACAGACTGACTCAAGAATGTCTCTACGCCCTTGATAGGCTTCGCTGGGGACGCTGTCACGAGGAAGGAGAAGTTACTCTGCCCGTAACGGTCGGCACCAAACCACGACAAAGCACGGTCCACTTGACTTTCGCGGTCGTCCAAGTGTCTTCGGCCTACAACGCCATACTTGGAAGACCCGAGCTAAACGCCCTTAAGGCGATTGTCTCAACGTACCATCTCTTGGTTCGATTTCCGACGAAAAATGAAGTCGGAGAGATGCGCGGAGACCAACAGCTCGCTCGTCGATGCTTCCAGATCTCTGCCCAAAGCGAGGAGTTGAAGGGCCCCCTGACGATACCAACGGGAGGAGGAAGAACGGGGTGAACCGGCCGAACAGCTCGTTCCCATCCTGATAGTGGAGAATCCCGACCGAAAGGTATGGGTCGGGTCTCAGCTACCCGACCAGAACGACGATGATTGGCAGAATTGCTAAAGGCCAACGCCGACATATTCGCTTGGTCGACAGCAGATATGTCGGGCATCCCTCCGGAGACAATAACGCACCAACTCAACATCGACCCGACGATGAGGCCGGTGAGGCAGAAGAAAAGATCTTTTGCTCCTGAAAGACAGAAGGCCATCGACGAAGAGATGGACAAGCTACTCGAGGCGGGCTTCATCAGAGAAACTACATATCCCGATTGGCTCGCCAATGTTGTCATGGTGAAGAAAGCCAACGGAAAGTGGAGATTTGCATCGACTACACCGACTTGAATTGGGCCTGTCCGAAGGATAGCTTTCCACTTCCAAAGATCGACCAGCTGGTGGATGCGACGTCCGGTTATCGATTGCTCAGCTTCATGGATGCCTTCATCGGGTACAATCAGATCTGGATGGCGCCCGAATATGAGGAGCACACTGCCTTCGTGACCCCCAAGGGCCTCTACTGCTACAGGTGATGCCCTTCGGGCTGAAGAACGCTGGAGCTACCTACCAACGACTCATCAATAAGGTCTTTAAAGATCAGATCGGGCGCAACATGGAAGTATATGTGGACGACATGCTGGTGAAGAGTGCACGGACTGCGGACCACGTTCGAGATCTCGAAGAAGCTTTCTGCACTCTACGACAACACCGAATGAAGCTGAATCTGACTAAGTGCGCTTTTGGAGTGACCTCGGAGAAGTTTCTCGGGTTCCTCATTTCTCAGCGTGGAATCGAGGCCAACCCCGAGAAAATCAAAGCAATCATCGACATGCGGCACCCGAACACCAAGAAGGAAGTCCAGCAGTTGAATGGGAAGATCATCGCCCTCAGTCGGTTCATCTCTCGGTCGGCTGAACGATGCCTCCCGTTCTTTAAGACCCTGAGGCAGGTGAAGGGCTTCTCTTGGTCGGACGAGTGCCGACGGGCCTTCGAAGATTTGAAGGAGTACCTGGCTTCTCCGCCACTGCTTGTGAAGCCGGAGGATGGAGAGATGCTGTACCTCTATTTGGCCACTTCCTCCGAGGCGGTTAGTTCGGTGGTCGTCAGAGAAACGAGAGCCGAGTTCATCAACCTATATACTATACCAGCAAAGTGCTCCGCGGCGCTGAAGCTCGATATACGGAGACAGAAAAGATGATTTTCGCCCTGACCGTCTCCGCACAACGACTCGCCCATACTTCCAGGCGCATGCCATTGTGGTGCTCACCAACCAGCCCCTGAGGGCGATATTGTGCCGACCTGACACATCGGGACGACTGACAAAGTGGGCGATGAAGCTCAGCGAGTTCGACATACAGTACCGACCGCGACCTGCCTTAAAGGCCCAGTCCTGGCCGACTTCATCGCGGAATGCCCGACGACCGACCAAGGGTCGGAAGGCGAGAACCCCGGAGGTGCTGCGGTCTCTGAGCCTGACCCGGTGTCCACCTGGGTACTGCACATCGACGGAGCTTCAAACCTCGGGGGAGCGGGCCGGGTTCCTGCTCACCAATTCGGAAGGGGTAGTCACTGAGTACGCCCTCCGATTCGACTTCAAAGCCTCCAACAATCAGGCCGAGTATGAAGCGCTCCTCGCCGGCTTGAGGATGGCGAAGGAACTCGGGATCGACAGCCTCCGGTATTCTCCGATTCTCAGCTAATCGTGGGGCAGATCAAAGGCGAATTCGAGGCACGGGATCCGATATGGCACAATATCTTCAGAAAGTAAAGGATCTTGTGGCACGCCTCGGATACTTCGAGATCTCTCATATCCCCAGGTCGGAGAACGCCCGGGCCGATGCACTCTCTAGGCTGGCGACCTCGCTTTCGACTCCTTGGGCCGGACGTTCGTGGAGAATCTCGAGCAGCCGAGCATCGACAAGGTCGAAGAGGTGCTACAACTGACGGCCGAACCAAGCTGGATGGATCCGATTGTTCGGTACCTGACCGACGGGATCAGCCTGAAGATCCGCGGAGGCCAGGCGACTCCGATGGTCGGCCTCCCAATATGTGATATTGGACGGCGACTCTACAAAAGGTCGTTCTCTCTTCCCTTGCTCAGGTGCTTGGGACCGACCGACACAGACTACGCACTCAGAGAAGTGCACGAAGGGATCTGCGGGAGTCACTTGGGGGGTAAATCCTTGGCCTACAAGGTCCTCGGCAGGGTTACTACTGGCCCACCATGAGGAAGGATGCGGCTAAGTTGGTCCGGAAGTGCGAACCATGCCAGAAGTATGCCAACGTACAACACCGACCAGCCAGCCAAATTACTCCTATTGTCGCCCCATGGCCCTTCGCTCAATGGGGGGTCGACATTCTCGGTCCTTTCCCTCCGGCATCGGGCCAAAGGAAGTTCATAGTCGTTACCATCGACTACTTCACCAAGTGGGTGGAGGCCGAGCTCCTGGCGCAGATTACGAGCGGAAGATGGAGGACTTCGTTCAGAAGTCCGTCATCTTCAGGTTCGGATTGCCGCATACCATTATCACCGACAATGGGCGACAGTTCGACAACCAGGACTTCAGAGACTTCTACGTGAGGTTTCACATCACGCACCGACTGACTTCGGTCGGGCACCCACAGTCCAATGGCGAAGTTGAGGTGACCAACCGGACTATACTACACGGGCTCAAAACCCGACTGAATGAAGCCAAAGGCCTCTGGGTCGACGAGTTGAACTCCTTCCTGTGGGCTTACCAAACGACCCCCCGCATTCCGACCGGAGAGTCGCCTTTCAGTTTGGCCTATGGGACGGAGGCAATGATACCACTCGAGGTCGGGCTGCCATCAACTAGGGTCGAGCAGTATCAAGAGCCGAACAACTCTGATTGCCGGAGAGCCGACCTAGACCTCCTCTCCGAACTACGAACGAGGCTCAACTCCGCATGGCTTCATACCGACAGAAAGTAGCCCGATATTACAACGCCAAGGTCAGGCCAAAGCTCTTCAGGCCTGGGGACCTAGTCCTAAGAAAGGCAGAAGTCTCGAAGCCTCTAGACCAAGGGAAGCTAGCTTCGAATTGGGAAGGGCCCTACATGGTAGCAGACACCTACGGGCCAAGGGCTTACCGACTGGAAACTCTGGAAGGGAAACCCATTCTCCGGACCTGGAATGCTGACAACCTGAAGTTGTATCACCAATGAACTTTGTACCTGTTCATTCGGAATACAAATCCAGTTGCAAATTTTGGAGTCTCAACTCTTCGACTGATGATCGACGCTCGCCAAGAAGGACGAGTCCCGACGTCCGACTCGGACTTGATGTCCACACGGAGCCGACGGCCCGATCGCCGACGATGTATCGGACGCTCACAAGGGCCGAACCGTCCATGACAACGGGAGTTACACTCCTTCTACGGTCAAACTTTCGGGCCAAACGATCGGCTAACTCGCCGACTCAGCCCCGACCAAAGAAAAGTGAGACGCTGGCGCGACCGCCATCGCGTCCGCGACTTACCGACCGAGCTACGGCCGGTCGAAGGATATTCGGCTTACCACCGTCTATCGTGCGGCGCGGCATAAGTCCCCAATGTAAGGGTATCGGGATCTGACTTATGATCGCTTCCCGATGGATGCATCGGACGACATCCGACTGAATACGTCGAAAGATATCCGACTGCCAAGTCTTATCCGACAGTCGGTCGGCTTTCGACTCAACAAATACGACCGACTCACAATCGGGCGAAGGACGCCCGACTTAAGCCCTCGACCGTCGGAAGGCCGACCTAAAGTCGGGACTTGCTCTGCCTTCATGGCGGCACGCATTACCGAACGTCCTAACTGATCTATCGGGCTAGCGACTTATGTGTTCAAATGCATTCCACAACACATAAAAAAGGAAAGACATGCGGAGGAAAAAGATTCAAGTCTAAAAACTTTGACTTTAATTTCATTGAAAATCAAGACAAGTTTACAAACTGGGCCGAAGCCCGACTACAAGTATGATAAGCAGAAGTAAAAGGAAAAGGAAAAACCGACTAGTCCTCAGAGTCGGCCTCCTCCACTGGATGACGACCGGGGACAATCGGTGAACCCGCTCTGGCTTCGAAGTAGGGGCCGCTTGATGTTCGGTGGCTTGCTCTGCATTTTCTTCGGCTTCCGCCCTGGTGGTGAGGCCTTCCGGTGATGGGTCGGTCGTCTCCTCCGTAGCTGGGGCCTCCGACTCTGGCAGAACAATGCTGCTGAGATCAAGCTTCGGGTACAGACTCCGAATGGCTTTCCGAGCATCCTCGTACCCCACTCGGTACGAGAGGAAGCCGCTCTCTAGAAGTTCCTCCTGGTACTCTTCCGAGTCGCGGAAGTCTTCTATAGCCCGACCCATGGCCTCCTTCGCCGACTCGGCTTCCGCCCTCGCGACGTCTGCGTCGGCCTGGGCAACGGACAGACCTTCTTCGGCCTTAGCAAGGTTCCCGAGACTTACTCGGAGCTGCTCGCGTTCGGTCTTCAACTCCTTGGCAAAGCTGTCCCGCTCGTCCCGAAGCCAACGGACGGTCCGGGATTTCTTCTTCGCATCGTCCCGGGCCGACTGCAGCTCTGACTCCGATGTCGCCAAGGCGCTCGTAAGTCGGAGACCTCCCTGTGAGTCGGGAGATCTCCCCCTCAAGTCGGCCCTCCCGATCGATCGACTGTTGCAGCTGGTCGACCAGGATGACCCTATCGGCTTCGACGGCCACGACCTTGTCCCTCCAGGCCGCGCGCAGGTCACCGAACTTTCGATATCCAACCTCTAGATCGGATATGTTGTAGACCAGCTGCACAAAACGAGACCAACCGTCAAAAGATCGAACTCACGGAAGCAATAATGAAAACAAAGAGGAGGGAAACTCACTCGGATCATCATCGGGTAGAATGAAGACAGCATGTCGGAGACACGCTGATTCTTCATCGCCTCGATGTCGGCTGGGAGAAGGAGCGCCTGGCACAGCCTCCTGGCCAAGTCGTGGTTGGCCAGCCTGATGCACCTTCGGGGAATGGGAAGTCGGTCGACACCCCATCACCGGCCGACCTTCCTTCGTCACCCGACGCCATTGGGGCCTTCCCTCGACCGGACACCTAGGCCCTGACGTCGGAGAAGGACGGCAAGCTTGAGCCCGATCGAGTATCGACCGAAGGCACGGCAGCAGCAGGCGCGGGTTGCTCGGGCTCGCGCGCCTCCTCCCGATCCTCTGCCGGCTGAGTAGCCGGCACACCGTCGATCGATTCATCGGCCGCCCTTCTCTCAGGCGAGGCTGCGCCCTCGCCCGACGGTCCCTCGGACGGGACTTCGACGAGCACTATCAGCGCCGACAGTGCGATGACGGGCTCCGCCCCCGACCCAGTCGGCTCGCTCGACGGAGCTACTTGGGGCCTCTTGGGAGGCCGCGACGGCCCGGCCACTTGCGCCGGCCTCTTCGAACGATGTACTGACGTACGTCGGCTACCGTCAGTCTTGACCTCGGGGCATATCTGTAAACGACGACGGATGGTCAGCACCATAAAGGAAAGACAAAAAGAAAAAGGGGAAGAAAAATGAAAAACCAACCTAAGCGAGGGACCGGGCTGAGGCCAGCATCGTACAAGGCCTGCTCAGTGACGAGCTCCCTCTGCTTCGACACCGAGATATCTTTCAGCCGGTGGAAGTCTTCCCGATCCTCGCCTTCCACCCGACTGTTCTCGTTCGGTTCGGTTCGGGATTCCCCCAACGGGTAGGGAACCCCCATGGAGTAGAAGAAGATGCGAAAAAGAACTGGTTCTTCATCCGTGAATGGACGATGGAAGATCAGTAATAAAAGAAAGCCCCTTCCGAGGATTGAAATACCACCACCCTCGGCTTTAGGGTGGGGTCGGAGGACGAAGAAAGCTCGGAAGAGGGAGATCCGAGGGTCTGTCGGCAAAAGCCGACACAGCAGAGCAAAACTGACTATTAGCCGAATCGAGTTCGGCGCGAGTTGCGCCGGGCATAGCCCGTAATAGTCAAGCATGTTTCGGACGAACTCTGGAACGAGAAACGAAGGCCGGCCCGGAGGTCCTGAATGTAGAAGGCCACCTGGCCCTCAGGCGGGCTATTGACCCGACCATTGGCGCCAGGGGCGAACAGCCGAAACTGCTCCGGGATGCAATATTGCTCCCGGAGCCGATCGACGTTCGGCCCGAAAGTGAAGAGACCTCCACCTCCGGGGTCGATCGAGGGTCGTCTGTCGGCTCTCCCGACCGACCTCCTCGTGGGGATGTTTTGGCCATGGACCTGAACGAAGGGCGGAAAGCAAGGAGGAAGACGATGAAGATGGGGGAGGCCCTTAGAAGAAAAAGAGAAGACTCCTGGGAAGAAAGAAAACGAAGACGAGTACCTGGAATAGGGGATCACACGGGCAGAGTCTCGACGGCAAAGTGAGGGGGGCAAAAACCTGGATATGGGCGACCCTGTATATATAGTATCCCCCGACGGTCGAGATGAAGGTATGACCAACGAGGGATTCCCAGATCACGCCGCGTGGCGTCATTCGGACCGTCCATCGGTCCGACGGTTCGACACACCCATCCTCAGATCGAGCCACGTCACCTCCATCCGCTCCAACGGATCCGTCCCAATGGCCACCTGCCACTCTGTTGTGGCCAATCCCCTTCGTGCCACGTGGCAGGTGGGCCGTGACATTTCGTATCCCGAAGGGGCGGCGGGAACGGCGGTTTCCTTCCCGATGGGACGAGACGTCTGGCGCCAACGGGACAGGACGTCTGACACCGACAGGATGTCTGACGCCAGCGAATCGTCCGGCATTCATGAGGCGCCTGTCATCATGTCAACCCACAGTACGGTCGTCATACCAGCCCACGGGATGGTCGGAACTTGATACGGTGAAGATCCACTCCTTTCGCCTGACGCCGCCACCCAAACAAAGACATTGGCCAGCGCGCCTCCGACTCAGGAGTGGAGGGGGGCAACTGTTGGGGAATACCGATCGACCCCACTCATGCCGACTCATCGTCGGGCCTACACGTCCGACGCCCGCTCCATCGACCGACCGACCGACGGGTGCCGTTACCGATCGATCGACGGCTACCGACCGACCGAGGATACGTCGGTCGGGCAGACTTTTTCCACTCTCCCAACCGACTGCATTATGGAGTCCGATGCCCGACTCCACCAACGTGCCCGACTGACTGTCGGAGGGGCCCAAATTTTCACCCGATGCCCTCAGCTGGCCGCCGACCTATGGTCGGTTGGCTCCTCCAATCGCCGTACTACTGTCAGAAACTGTCAGTCTTGACAACGGCATGTGGCACTGCGCCTAGAGGCATTATCCCACCTAAGGCATGGGTCAACCCTAGCGATTTGACAGCGCCACGGCGATTTGACACCCTCACGGTGGCTCTGACAGTCCTCAGTGAGTTGACAATACTTCAATTGTCCGCGCCATTAATGACGGCGCCATACCATGCTCCATTATATATATCGGGGAAGACAATAGTGCTAGAGGTCGATTCGAAACCCCTGAACTCCCTCCTCTCTAGCTCTCTCTCTCTCGTTGAGCTCTCTGTTTTCATTTCACTGTTGCCTAGTCTCCTCTCTGACTTGACCGTCGGAGGATCCTGTCGGAGCCGCCTCCGATCAGTGTGGACTTTCTTTTGCAGGCGCTCGTTCCCGGCGACCAGGCGACGAGGGGATTGGCCGCAACAGTACCCAATTTGAATTGATAACTGCTGGCTAGTTTCTTGATGACAAGGATAAATGAAAGCCTTTTTTTTTTTTTAATCATCTGATGAATCCAAATTTCTCTTTTCACGTATTACAATCTAACTCCAACAACCCTCCCCTCCTCTCCGATGACCCCCGCTCTGTCCCTCATCCCCCCCACAGCTCCTTTGCACTCGTCCCCCATGGCTCTTCTATGTTTGTCCCCACCAACCCCACATTCATCCCCACCACCTCTGCAACTCCTCCGCACGTACTCGTCCCCCTCCCTCCATCTGACTCGTAGCTTCTCTATCCCCTTGTTTCTCTATTTACTCGCATTCTTGTCTCTCTGCACATCTTTCGATTCATCACTTCTCTATGTCATCATCATTTCCGTCGCTTCTCATCAGAAAAATAGAAAAACATCAGGATAGAATTATTAAGAATATTTTAAAATTTTAATTTCATATCATTGATAATTTGATTGTTGTAACAAAAATATCAATTAAAATTTTTAATAATTTTATAGCTATATTATCTTTGTGTATCAAATACAATAATCAATATTACTGATAATTTAATGATGACAATCTATCTTAATGGCAATCCACATTATCTTTTAAAATTATCTGACGATGCACCAAACACAACCTTAATTTTTTTCTTTTTTATTTGCCCATCCTCTATCCCATTGGAAGATTTGCTGATATCTTTCAAAAAAAAAAAAAAAAAAACCACGTCACACACACACACACACACACACACACACATATATATATATATATATATATATATATATATATATATATATATATATATATATATGTCACCGCGCACCAAATTTTGGAATCAGGTGGATGGCTACACCGGACTTAATCAAACAATGAAAGCAAGCAGGCGACCTTTGTGATCATAGTCGAGCACGCAAGCAGCGCGTCCCGCTTGTAACATCGTTTTTTCCTAAAATTAATGTAGAAGGATTACACCGTTTTGATTTTAGCTATTTAACTCGAGACATGTTTGATATATTGTTTGACTGGCTTAATTGTAGGACTCAAGATAGAGGAGGAAGCTCAACTACAAGATAAGATATTGAGATGATAGACTCCTCCGAATATAAGGTCTCACATAAATCCTAACTTGCCTCAAGTAAGTCAAATAAATCTACACGGAGTAAGGAGGGGTAGCATTTGCATGACTTATTAAGTGTACATAATTGTTGCATGACATTTTGGATCAATTTAATATAAAGATGATGTGGCAAAATAACATATATTTTCATGTTAGGTTCTTCGAATCCTTTCCGATCTGAATTCACAAATATGTATTGCTGCATTTTGTATAGTCAACGGTGTTAGTGGGATATGAGAGGGGATTGAAAGGTATTCATCATCACATGCTATTTAATAAATAGCATTTTTAACTAGGATGATTAAAACCCAATCAAGTCAAAATATTAAATAAATCCCCCTTTTTACAAATAAAATAAAATAATTAATAGAATAGAATATTTTTGTTACACAAAACAAAAATTTACATTAATAATATTATTAGGGTTCAACATAAATTGAGTCTCAATGTATGTGTATATATATATATATATATATATAAAGGTTCCATATAAATTGAGTCTTACGATGAATAGAGATCTCAATACAAGCCGTGGCTCTATTTTGATTATATATAATATATAATAGATGAGCTAAAAAAGATACATAATATTGTAGAATGGCATGTTATACGCATTAGATCGAGACAAAAAATAAATAATAAATAAAAAATATTTATTAAAATTATATTTTTTTAAAAAATAAATAATTAAAAAAATTAATTTATTTTAAAAAATAAAAATAATCTCATAAAAAATTATATATTTAAAAATATCTTCTTTTTTCTTTCTATGCAATTTTTTCATTTCCTTTCCATAGTTTTTCGTATCAAGGTCCCTTACATGGTCCCTTGCATGGATAGGAGTTTCATTTGTATTTGGCCACGCAAATCAAAAACTTATCAGAATATAAATTTTAATAATTTTTAAAAAATAATTAAATAAAATAATATTAAAAATAAAATATCAAAATTATTAAAATTAATAATCAATTAAAAATAAAATTTTAGTCGGATTGTGCCTTGACAATCAATCTCAAACAAATATTTGGAGAGTGGAGGCGAACAGCCTTCCTTGTCTGTGACTCGATATAAGAGAAGTTTCGGTTTCAAACGGTATCCGCGCTTCGCTACGCCTCACAACTTCTATCCTTCGGTTTCAAACCTTCGATTTCCCCTTCTCCTAGTAATGCGGCGCTCCAAATTTAAGAATTCCTTTTCCAGCAAGCAGCGGCGGCTCTCGGAGGCGCGCGAGATCGAGCTTTTGGACTCATGGATCAAAGCCATGAAACCCGACTGTGGCACAAACACCCTCTCCATCCCTCCGCCGCCCCCCACCGCCCCAGTCGGTCGGATCCCCGGCGGCGGCTTCTCGCCGTACGCCGGCTGCAAGCTCTTCCGCCAGCTTCCCATCTCGCAGAAGACCAAGGACGGGCTGGCGCGTAAGTACACCGAGATGAGCGAGATCCAGCGAGTGTCGTTGCCCCACTCCTTGTGTGGTCGCGACATCCTCGGCGCCGCCAAGACCGGCTCTGGAAAAACCCTAGCTTTCATCATCCCGGTACGTCATTTCAACTATTAAGCGGTCAAGATTTCTTGTTTAGCTATACTTCAAGTTGGTGAAGGAGATTTGATGATCTTCTATTGGTCCGAAGTGTTGTTTCTAGTATTATACTGCGTGATGATAACGAGATTGGTTAAACAGAGTAGTAGCATCAAGTTAATTTTAGCATAATTGGAGTGGATCACTGTAAAATTTACTTTTTTTTCCAATCAAATACACGGTTTGTACATAATATCGCAGATTGTTTTTTCTTATTAGTCTCTGTTATTCTGGTCTGGAGTTCGGCTGGTATGGGTTGGAAAGCTGTTACAGTGATTTGCACTGTTGGTTGATGGCATATTAGCTATTTGAGCCTTTATTTGAACATTTTGTTGCACGGTGATGGTGGTTTCTTGCTCATTTACTTTCAAGATGATATAACTGTCTGAGCCTAATATATGGTTTGTTTCTGTTATTATCTTTTTTCCCTTTAGTGGATCTTTTATCTTTTAATATAAAAGGTGGCCTCTCATGCTTGTTTGTTTGATGAATAATCTAGCATATGCTAATTCATAGATTTTCTCAGTCATCAAAATATCAGTATGTTATGACAATTCCATCTTTTTAATCATATGCTCTACCTCAAGTGCCTGTTAGCTGTACATTGAATCCTTCCATCCCTTTTCTGTATTTTAGCCTAAAAAAGTTGACTAATAATGCCCAATATAATACATCTGTCTAAGTGATTTTCACATTTGATGGATACCTACTTTAGAAACTTATCCATGTTTTGCAACTTGCATCTGCATTTTTGAAGGGTGTTTCTTTTCTTTTTCCAATAATTTTTGATGGAAATGAATAACAATATTGTTTCTTGTATAGGTTATAGAGAAGTTATACAGGGCAAGATGGGCTCCTCAAGATGGTGTTGGGTGCATCATAATATCACCTACAAAAGAATTGGCTGGACAACTTTTTGAGGAGTTGAAATTTGTAGGGAAACACCAAGTCTGAGTGCAGGTCTTTTAATTGGTGGCCGTAAAGATGTTGATGAAGAGAAACAACGTGTTAATGGTCTAAACATTTTGGTGTGTAAACCTGGTCGACTCCTCCAGCACATGGATGAGACCCCAAATTTTGAATGTTCGCAGCTCCAGGTCAATATATAAATAGTTCTTGTATTCAGCATAAAGGATTAAAAAAATTTTGTAGATCGTGTTTTATTTTCCTGGCTAGGAGACAGGTTTAGGTTCTTGATGAGGCAGATCGTATTCTTGATGTGGGCTTTAAGATGGAACTAGATGCAATCATCTCTCAACTTCCAAAACAAAGACAAAACTTACTTTTCTCTGCAACCCAAACAAAGTCAGTTAAAGACTTGGCAAGGCTCAGTCTAAAAGACCCAGAGTATATCAGTGTGCATGTAGAATCTGTGACAGCAACACCTGAACGATTGAAACAGATAGCTATGATAGTTCCACTTGACCAGAAGTTAAATATGCTCTGGAGCTTCATCAAAGCAAATCTTCACTCAAAGATACCTGTCTTTCTTTCAAGCTGCAAGCAGGTAATACACTATGTTTAGTTATACCACTTATTTTAAAATGCATGTAAATATGGTTTTCGTATTAATAATTATACATGTTTTGGCATGCTGCATCTTGCATTAGTGAAATGAATCTGCTATCTCCGTGGAACTTGTGCTTCCATTGTGTGGTATGTAGTATTCAGTTTTATTAAATCTTGTGGGCCCTAATTCTTTTAATCCTTCCCATGCTTAAAACTCATGGAAAGTTATAAACCTATAGTTTGAAACTTCCTATGTAGCTCATTCGTTATGAAGCAAAGAGCACATACAGAATTGGCATATTTGTGTTGAGGATTGTCTACTTGAAAGACTTGCATTTTGATGGAATAATGGACCAAGAGAAGTAAGGACAACTTACAAATTCAGAAACAATGCTTGCCAAGCCCCATATTTGGGCTTGGAGGCAGGAAAAAGTGCAATATCTTGCTTCTTGCCTTTGTGGACAAGCTAAATAGTCAAGAAAACTATAAGAGAATTTAGACATTTTTTTTTTGAAAAAAAAAAACTATGCACATAAGTATGGTTTAATAGTAGTATTTTTTTGGTATTTTTCTTTTTGCTATGCTGAACAGAATCTACTATTTTGTGAGATTTACACTTCCATGGAATCTATTGTGCATTCTAACTGAATCATGTTTCCTATTCTTAACTCATGGCAAGTTATAAGCCCAGATTTTGAGAATTCCTATGTAGCTCATTGATTCTGAAACAAAAGAGTGTATACAAAATTGGCATCATTATTTTGAACATAGTCTATTTGAGTAACACTTTCATTTGATGGAACGATGGAACAAGAGAACATGCAAACTCAATAACAATGTTTGTCCAGCATCATATGTGGTCTCAAAGGTTGAACAAGGCACAATGTCTTGCTTCTTGCCTTTATACGGGGAGCTAAATACTCAAAAAAGCTGTAAGAGCAATTACTGGACCACCAGTTATGAAGCACCGGTACTCCTATTATAGGCGGGTACCAACATCGGGTATATTTTCGATGCGGGTATGTTTTCGGTGCAGCACCAGTACTCTTATTTCTGCATTCTTGAGACTACAAGTTTATTCCTTGATGAATCAGATGTGAAGAAGAAGCTTTGGCTGATGATGCAGAGAATGAAGCAGCTGAAACTATTATCATTTGATTAAAAAAACTTGCTATTTTGATTTCTTTTACTTATTTAGACTGCTAGTTTTTTTCTTTTCATTAATTGTAAGTGTTTGTTTGTTTTTTATGATGATTTTTATAAATTTAGTTGAGATTTGAGAATTTAATTTTATTAATATTCAAATATTATATGTATGATTCAGTTTTTTCATATATTTTTATTAATATTGAAATATTATATATATTCAAATATTAATAAAAATATAAAATATCTAACCGTATCCGTATCGTGTTTTTTTCAATTTTTGCTGTATCGGTGTACTTGTACCATAAAGTACCCATACCGCGTACTGGTATCTATGCTTTCTAGACCACCAATTAATGTTTATCACTAGCTATTTAACTTGTTTTATGAAATTAGAGTTCTAATGAGGAGGCAAAATAGAACAAATGGAATTTGCTGACGATCCCTTGAAGGTATTGGTGATTAGAATGTGTGCTGAGTTATGAACATTGAGAAACTAATTGACCATGCAAAAAGTGGTGTTGAGTCAACAGGTGTTTTAAGTAAATCTGACTTTTGCAACTAATTGATGTGACATGGGTCTTTGTATTGTGAAAGTTTACACATTCGAGAACTCGGGCTGAGTCATTATAAAGAAATGCGTTTATCTGATTTTTGAAATTAAACTGCAGTATGTCATCATCTTAGCCCAAAAAATGGGAGGACTGTACTAGGCAAATAAATGCATGTGGCACCCCTATAATTAATCAATGTGAGACTATGACTATCAGGTCCACCCAATCTCGTGACTCCATCATCATGTTTTTCTCCTATTGGGGTTGGGGGCGAGCACCCATGGCCCAGGTCCTCCTTGACCTTACAAGGTCCTCCTCAACCTTGATATCTCCAATGAGGGGTCCACATGAATAATAAGAGTTCTCCCACATATTGGGCCTACCTTTGTTACCACCTGTCATGGTTCACAACTCAAAAGCTTAAGTTGCTGGGTGGAGGACCAGCTAGGCTAATAAACCCTTGTGGAGCTCCTTTAATCAGTCAATGTGGGACTATGATGAGCAGTTGATAGTATAGATAGCAAAAGAAATAAGAAAAAGGGAACACTACAAAAAATAAAGGCTTTAGAAACGTTCCAGCAACATTTTAAAATATATGTAAACCATTCCCATAAGCTTCTAGGAATGTTATTTGTCCGTTAGCTATACCCACATGCTTAAAAGTGATTGGGAATGTTATTTATATATATTGGGCACGTTTTTTGACCGTTTGTAGTGAAATCATTTGGTAACGGCTTATACCGTTCCTAAATGGATTTTTGGAACGTTATGCTAAATTGTTTCCTATGCGAGTTTTAGTCATGTTATTTATCCGTCCCTATAGCTCTTTTGGAATATTTTTTAAATATTTCCTTATATTTCCAACAATGTTAACTAAATGTCTCCATTGGGTTGATGGTAACGTATTAAGAACGTTCCCCATAATTAATAAAGATGTTTTTCAAACTGTCCCTATAGCTCTTTAGGAATATTTTTCAAATGTTTCTTTAGAGTTACCACAACGTTAATTAAATATCTCTATTGATTTGATGGTAACATATTAAGAACATTCCCAAAATTAATAGAGATATTTTTCTAACCATCTCTATAGCTCTTTAGGAATATTTTTCAAATATTTTCTTAGAGTTACAACAACATTAACTAAATCATCGGATTGGCTCAAAATCGATGACTCATACACATAACTTGGAAACCATTTTCGTATGTCAGGCAGCTCTGAAAAAGGGGAGTTTGATATTGTGTCATATTTAATGATATAAATGAAACAAAAATTAAAAAAAGATGAAATAAATAATTTTTATATATTACTATTAATAGCAAAAACTAACAAATCAGAAAATGGAGTTTCTGATTGAGAATTGACAGTCACCTAAAAGAATAGCAAACAACAAGTAACAATTAAATTAGAGACATAACACCGATAGTGTATAACTAATTAATCATGTTAGCCAACTTAAATAAAAAGAATATGAAAAGAAACTAATTCATTCACTTACCTCCATAGGATCACCTTCATAATCATTCGGTGCTTGTGTTTCATCATCATCAACTTTATTTGATTCATTTGATGGAGGGTTAACCCTTCCATGCAATAGGAAGTGAGCCATCATTTCTTCCATGTGTTGTAACCTCTCTTTCAAGCTTGCCATTTCTGTTAGCTTCCCCTCAACCACTTTCATCTTTTGTAACTTTGTTTGCATATCTGCACATTTTTTCTTCATAGATTTTCACTCTTCACGTGATATGCGAATGGTCTTTGAAGTCTCAATCACAGTTGACTTATAACCAGCCCCTCTTCCACGAGATAAGTTTGGTCGAGTTCCTAAGACGCATGCATATATCTCATCTTTATGTAAAGGTCTCTCACCTTCTTGTGTGGGTTGGGATCCAAACTCCTTTAGCTTTTCCTAGAAATAAGATTCAAGGTTAACTGTGTCAAGTAGATGTAATCTTACATATACTTCCTGAAAATCTTACATATACTTTCTAAAAATCTTACATATACTTCCTTCGATTTTGGGTCATAATATCCTGATGCATTCTTTTTTGTTCGATGCTCTACCTCCCATACATCACAGGGATCAGCCATCTCACCAGTCTCAGGATCCATCTATCACATGTCCATAAGAAAAAAATTAAGAGACAATTAAATATGTAAACTCAGACCTGATATAATATAATAACTTGAACAGCTTACTATTTCATACTCCTTTTGACAAAATGATTTTGATCCAGTGGTTGATATGATTACTTGATTGGACCGACTTTTAGATGCTTTCTCAGATTTGATATAAAAATCCTCTTTCTCATTCTCTTCAATGAATTTGTACCATAAGTTAGGTGCCATCCCTTCAGGTACTGCAGCTCGCCGCTCTTCAGCTGTTTCGAATAGTAAGTAATGCTCACGATAGAGCCTACACTTCCACCGACAAAAGCTTGCACCCATACTCCTAAAGCAATGATTGCGAAATTTTTCTTGCTTTACCTCTGGTGTATCAGGGGTCATGTCATCTTTTTCTTTCAAAATTTTGAACTTCGGAGGACTTTCTGAACTAACCACAAAATATTTCTGTAATGTAAACAAAAAACTTGTATAAATAGGAGAAATTTAAACGGAATGGTAAGCTTATTCAAACAAACATAATGGTGTAAAAAAATAAAATAATAAAGCAATATAATTAAAGATATGGACTTCTTCTTACCATGATTTCTGTCCACATCATATCCTCTTTCCCTTTTTTAGCAGACAATCAGATCCCAATTGGAGCACGAGTATAATCTCTCACAATTTTGCCAAGGTAGTTGCCCAAGTACTTCGCATTCTTTCCTACAGGAGCAGTAAAGTCTTCAGGTGGTATTGTTACCACTAGTTTGTTCTCACCTCCATTTGTTATTAAGTCCAAATTAATTGCCTTATAAGTACCACGTTTAGACTTCTTTTTCTGAGATGTACACTGGTTGGCCAGCTCTGGCTCCTGTTATTTCTAATCCTTTGAGTTTAGAAAGTTGAAAACTAAAGAATAAATGAATCATGAATGCAGAATATAAAGTTGATCTCAAATCTCACTTTGCTGCCACATGCTCAATAACTCAAATTATTATATCATATAAAGATATATGTATATTTAACAAAAAAATATATAAATTATTAACTGTCTCTTCATTGGAGTAGAACATGTAAAGTCAAATACCTGTGTGCTAGATGTGTGTCCAGTTGGAACTTGAGATGGTGATTGCACAGTAGAAGTTTGACCTTCCGATCTAAATGTAATGCCATGTTGTCTTGTTGACCTCCATGTGCTATCTTGTTGTCTCACTGCTATATCATCGTCGTCCTGTAAGGCCATAGGAATAGTATGTAGAATGCCTTTACGTTTTGGAGCCATTTCTGTAACAAGAGGCAAAGATATAAAATTAGTTAAATCCAAAGGCATAAAATGATATAAATTTTTATGATTCTTTAGTTGAATACTTGTTATATAATAGACAAGCAAAGACATAAAATTAGTATAAGATTTCATAATTACACACCTGTTTAAACTAATCAGAAAAAATTGTAATAAATTTATTCTGATTCTATAAGGCATATTTCTGTTTCAGTTGATAATGGTTGTCTGCATCCTCCATCCCAATTTCATTACTATCATCAGATATGTCATCTTCAAATTCAGAAGGACGAGCAATACGATCTTCAATCTCTTTGGCTAGTGAAAATGGCACTTCCTCACTAGCAATTCATCCCTACTAAGTGTGCCAATATTGTCATCTTTGTCTAATGATTGATTGATGTGTCCAGCATCTACACCCTCTTCTTGATAGGCCTCCTCAATCTCTGCGTTGTCAGCATTTATGTTATTTCCACTCAAAGAATATTGTAGACATTCCTTGGTTTTGTTTTTATTACAACTGCCCAATTAGAATCGATAGGATCTGAAATATAAAATATTTGTTCTCCTTACCGAACCAAGATAAATAGATCAGTTGTATTTAAATGCTTATTGACATTAACATTTATAATCCCAAACTTATCAACTTTATATCCAGACCCTAGATGTTGGACATCATACCACTCACACTTAAAAAGATATATATATTTTGATCCAAGATAAGTCAGCTCTCAAATTTCATCAATGACTCCATAATACTCTTTTTCCATAGAATTATTGTCTCCCCTACAAAGTACTCCTGAACTTTGAGATCCCATGCTTTGATCCCTTAAAAATGTATGAAAACGATAACCATTGATATCAAACCTATGGTACATCTTGGAAGTAAATGATGGACCCGAAGCCAAAGAAAAAAGATCATCGGAGATATCAGCTTGTCGATGAATTCATCAACCTGAGAAACATTACATTTTAATAGTTAGGTTGGTGCATCTACTGAAATCTAGTACTTAAAACTTATCCCTTCAATACTTACATGGTTATGAAACCAATCAGAAAATTCAGCGTTATATCTTTTCATAAATTGAGGATGACTCATGCTCGGCAATGTGCTTTTATATAATCTATGTACAAATCAACAAACATATAAATTTCACTATACTGGTTACAGCATATCATCAATTTAAAAAATTAAGTATTTGAAAAATATGATTGATAAAAAACTTACTCAATGAAGCTATTAATGCCAACAGTGTTGTTTAGCACATATAATTGCACCTTATGCCACTCATCATGTGTTAAAGTCTTGAATTTTACAGCTCCTACTGGATTTCCTAGTGAAGAAAATATTTCTGAGGCATGGCAAGAATGATCATTACTATTATCATTGTATCTAGAAGGACGATTGAACTTAGTCTCGATGTCCTTCAAATACATTGAGCAGAATGTCAAATATTCATCAGCAATATATTATTCTACAATCGATCTCTCTGGTCGTGCTTTATTTCTCATCGTCAACTTCAAGTTCCTTATATACCTTTCAATGGGATACATCCATCTATATTGTACAGGTCCAGATACTTTCGCCTCTTCAGCAAGATGTACCACTAAATGTACCATCACATCAAAAAATGGAGGAAATACCATTTCGAGCTTACAAAGTGTTAAGACAATTTCATTCTGAAGACGATCAAGATCATCTAAACTTAATGTCTTCGAGACAAGTCTTTAAAGAAAAAGCTTAATGTAATGAGAGGTTCACAAACTTCTTTCGGTAGAAAATTTCTCACTGCAAGTGGTAATAATTGCTGTATAAACACATGGCAATCATGACTCTTCATACCAAAAATCTCTCTCCTTTTCATTCACACATCTACTTAATTTGGAAACAAACCCATCAGGTGTTTTGAGGCCCGTTAACATCCTACAAATAGCTGCTTGCTCTTCATTAGATAGACAATATCGTGTTGCAGGCATATATACGTTATCTCCTCTTATAATAGGATGTAATTCAGGTCTGATACCCATTTCAACTAGATCAAAACGGCTACTCAATGTATCCTTTGTCTTCCCAGCAATGTTCATTATTGTCCCCATAATATTCTCACAAACATTTTTTTCGATATGCATTATATCAAGGTTATGACGAATTAACAAATTCTTCCAATACGGTAACTCAAAAAGAACACTTTTCTTCTTCCAATTAAAAATAGTATTGGATTGATTGTATCTAGCTTTCACATTCCTCCCAAAAGGGCGTTGATTTAGATTTTCTAGCATCTCTAAAATCTCCACACCAGACAATGGTTTAGGCTTATCCCTTTTCTCAATAGTTCCGTCGAAATGAGCTGCATCCTTGCGCCACTTATGGCCTTGTGGCAGGAACCTTCTATGTCTCATGTAACATATTTTTCGTGTCCCATTCAAACGTCGACTATATGTATCTTTATGGCATATTGGACATGCCATATATCCTTTAGTAGACCAACCAGATAAATCTCCATATGCTGGAAAGTCATTTATCATCCATATTACAGTTGCATGCAAACTGAAGTTATTCTTTGTATAAGCATCAAATGTTTCAACTCCATTTACCCACAAATCAACCAAATCCTTAATCAGAGGTTTTAAAAACACATCAATGCTCATTCCTGGGCTATGTGGTCCTGGTATTAACAATGAGAGAAAGATGTAAGGTTGTTTCATACATAACCATGGAGGAAGATTGTATGGAACAGAAATTACAGGCCAAATGCTATGCTGAGAACTCATTTGTCCAAATGGATTGAACCCATCTGTTGCCATACCCAACCGAATATTACGCGGATCTCTTGCAAATTCAACATATTTATTATCAAAAGATTTTCAAGCTAGTGTATCAGCTGGATGTCTCATTTCTCCATCATCTACTCTCTTATTATAGTGCAACCTCATATGTTCTGCAATCTCAGATGACATGTACAACTTTTGTAATCTTGGCTTGATTGAAAAATATCTTAGCACCTTGTGTGGGATATTTTTTCTTACAGTTATTTTAACACTGTCCTTCGATCTAGATGATCCGCAAACAGGGCAACACTGTGCATCAATCAATGACTCCCAATAGACAACACAATTATATTTGCATACGTCATACTTAACATATGTTAATCCTAAATCAGACACATACTTTTGACAACTGTAAAAGAAATTAGGAATATCCTTCTTAGCACTTGGAATTAACTCTCCCAAAAAATTAACTAATGCATCAAATGATGCATTACTCCATCGATACATTAATTTTAGGAGGAGAAGCTTTACAATAGCAGCTAATCTTGATAATCCAGATTCTAGAAATAACTTTTCTTGTGCATCATGCAATAATTTTGAGAAAGAAGTGTCCATCAACACCTTCTCCTTCAGTTTCAGATGTCTCAATCCAAGCTAGTGTATCAGCTGGATGTCTCATTTCTCCATCATCTACTCTCTTATTATAGTGCGACCTCATATGTTCTGCAATCTCAGATGACATGTACAACCTTTGTAATCTTGGCTTGATTGGAAAATATCTTAGCACCTTGTGTGGGATATTTTTTTTTACAGTTGTTTCAACACTGTCCTTCCATCTAGATGATCCGCAAATAGGGCAACAATGTGCATCAATCAATGACTCCCAATAGACAACATAATTATATTTGCATACGTCATACTTAACATATGTTAATCCTAAATCAGACACATACTTTTGACAACCGTAAAAGGAATTAGGAATATCCTTCTTAGCACTTGGAATTAACTCTCCCAAAAAATCAACTAATGCATCAAATGATGCATTACTCCATCGATACATTATTTTTAGGGGGAGAAGCTTCACAATAGCAGCTAATCTTGATAATCCAGATTCTAGAAATAACTTTTCTTGTGCATCATGCAATAATTTGGAGAAAGAAGTGTCCATCCAACACCTTCTCCTTCAGTTTCAGATGTCTCAATTCTCTCAGTTTGAACACTTTCAACCATTTCAGCTGCAGTCCAAATATCATTAACCAATCCAATCATATCATCAGATTGAGAAGCATCTAATGGATCTTCCCTTTGACGCCGACCAATGATATTTGGAGCTTCCCCATGAAATGTCCATGTTGTATAATCATAGATTATTCAATGCTTCAACAAATGAAACTTAACATCCTTCTTATTCAAATACTTATGATTTCTGCATTTGATGCAGGGACATAGAATCTTACCACCCTCAGTAGAGCATTCAAAAGCATAGTTCAAAAACTCTTCCATTCCTACTTTATATTCATCAGATAGCCTATTACGTATTTGCATCCAACTCTTATTAGATGCCATTACCTATGTAAAATGTCAAGCATTGATAAATATTAGAAATAAGATGGGGATGCATGGCCCAGTTTTGTAAGGATTATAATGGAATTAGAAATAGCAGAATAAGAATAGCAAAGGTAAGGATTATGGTGGCAAAAATAGTGCATAATTATTATGATAATGAAAGCTAGAATGATATGGCAAAGGAAGCAAATAATGACAATACAATCATAGACTAATGAATTCAAGTAACAAATCAGAAACTTGATCAAAATGTTGATTTGGTATAACACCAAATCGAGGCAAACAGACCACATAATAAGAACAAGTCCATTTAGATAAGAAAGAATGTCAAGTTGATGCATTGCCTGCTTGACGGTCAAAAGATCTTTGACCATTCACATTTAGTAAAATAATGTGTATTGCCTGTGGAATGCTGTACTTGCATGTGTTATTATATGTTTTTATGGAGTTTAAAATGCAATATAACCAAGGATTTCTGAGGATTGAACTACGAGGATGGTGGTGTCATGCATCCCAAATAATTATGCGAGTTGCAATTTCTGTGCCAAGCTTTTTTGATCTAATATTATCTGTCGCTTAGCCACTTCCAGTTAGCAAGAATGAACTTGGTTTGAGTTGCCTTGCAATTATTATTTAAAAATATATATGATTATTATTCAAAACTATGTAGAACACCCACCATATAACCATCATGACAGAACAGAAAACAACTGGATATTTTAAAGATGATAATTGAAAAGAGACACTTTCTATCATAGATATTTTTCTTTTTGATATGTGGAAGTTCATCTGTTTCTCTCAGACCTTCTAGTTTAAGGACGTTCTATCTATTTTGAATTGAAAATAATGAGTATATATCAAACTTTACACTTGAATAGTCTTACTATTTCATTTGTTTCTCATTTTTTTTGTTTTTTTAAGTAGATTGCTCTCCTTTGATAAATTTGAACAATTACTATTTCTAAAGAAATTAATTTAAACAATTATATATTAAGAAAGCACTAGTATGTCAAGTCTATTTCTTGACCCGAGAACTTATCCCTCGTTTGTACGATAACATTAAATGTTGGACCAATGTTAGATTCAAGTTAACTATAGATTCATCGCATCCACTCGAATTTATTTATGAATAATTATTAATGAAAAAATGGTTTTGACTGTCAAATTAACAAAGATTTTTTCTTTCGTGTATGACACAAGGGTCATTCCTTCATAAACCTACTCAAAGTGGTAGCACGAACTGTCAGTTTCTATCATTCTACGCAAATGGAAAAAGTGAGGACCACCAACATGACTAATATTAAAAGAAAAAGGCAAGATTAGTGATAATTAAAATCATCATGCTAACTTTTTTCGAAGGAAGACTACAATAATCCTTTCCAACTCATCCAAAATAAAATATTAATCAAAGAAGAACAAGAAAATTTGAAAAGCCATAAAAAAAATAAAAAACTATAGCCCACCAATCCAACAAAAAAATATAAAAGCACATAGACAAGATAGAAAGTAAAAAGATTAGGAATGTACCGAACAGAGAAGGCAAAGCAGAGATTTTTGAGATCCACAGACACAAAAAGACGTGTGACAGGATTTTTAAATTTTTTCAGTGGTAGAAGAGAGAATGCGAGTAGGCACATGAGAGAGAAGGGTGGGTATAGGAGAAGACGCACGAGAGAAAAAGGAAGAAATGTTTTTTTTTCGTGGGAGAAGGGGAACGCAAGGAGCAGCGCGCAAGAGGAGGAAGGGCACACGAGGAGGCGCGAGAGAGAGGAGAGAAGAATTTTTTTTTCCCTGGGGAACGTGAGGAGGCGTGCAATCATGGGGCACTAGAAAGGATTTTTATTTTTTTGGAAAACAGGCGTGCGATTATGGCGTGCGATCATGGGAGATCAGATATATTTTTTTTTTCCCGTTTTCTGTTGCATGGGATCAGGGGATAAAGATATTGCTTTAATAGAAATAGGAGGCGCTGGGAGAGAATTTATTAAAGAGGGCGTCTAGCTATTTGATTTGCACTCATGCGAATGCCACTTGCCCCTGATTTGCACTCGTGTCAATTGCCATCTTTAAAGATGGCAAGAAAAACAAAGTGGACAACGTACGGCTCATCAGTATCAGAATGTACCATTTTTTTTCTATCTATATAAGTTTGATTCCCTCTTTTACTTTTTAGTATATATATATATACATACATACAGATTCAACAAGCGTCAATTCTCTATTATAATATTTTTTTAATTTGTTAGTATATATATATATATATGTCTAGGTTCAACAAATATCAACTCTATTATAATATTCTTTGTACATAGCTTTTTTACGGTGAGAACCTAATTATGGGTAACAGTTGCTATCAGTAAAATTTAAGCAATTCATATTGATTTGACAACAATAATATCTTGATTCCAGAAAATTCTTTCGAAAAAAAGTAGATGAGATAGATCAAAGGAGCATGCCACATCATGATAGTCTATTCAGACATGAATTCATAAATAGAGAAAAAAATAAATTCATAAATTTTGAAAGAATTTTAGGAGCAAAAAAATTGAACAAGATATATGAAAACTTTTTTATTCAAATGTTCCTAAATTGGTATATAGAAACGTTTCTAATTGTTCCCATTTATATCTAAGAGTGATTTTATGATAACATTCCTATAAGTGTTTATTGGAATGAAAAAAAACGTGCCTAAAAATTATGCAATAGGAACGGTAACAAACGACTCTATTTATTTTTATTAGGTACGATTTTAATAACACTACTAACAGAATGTTCCTAATCCTTTTATTTTTTGGAGTGGAAGAAGCAAGATAAGAACATGGGGAGCTGAGAAGGTCCTTTCCTGCTTTTTGTCCTTTGTCAATAATGTCAAAATCCCATTTGATGTCTTGATAGATGCTTGGTGGGGGTGCTATGCTTAGCTTACCCTCACCCTTAGCTCCTGTTATTTACCAACAATTGGTCTTGTCTCTATTCTCGGTATGGATCCAAGATCTGATACAACCTAGTGTTATCTTCTTGATAGGACCTGCACTTGATCAGGTAATTTTTCCTTAATTAGACTGGACTTCTAATATGTTGTGATCCAAGAGATCCTGAACTCGATGTGGACCATTTTGGTTGCTATGGATAGGACTGGATAGGGCCCAAGAGCAAGACCCACCATATTGGGAAGCTAATTTGCAAGCCAAACTTTCAAAAGCCATAATTTGGTCATACGACGTCTGATTTTGATGATCTTTTTTCTAAAATTGGATAGTTTTTCAAAATCTACGACATTACATCATCGTGTTAAGGAGGTGGCACCCCTAGCTATCAGGACAAAATTCTTTTGTCTGGTCCTGAAATGGATTGGTCAACTTAATTTTTTTTTTTTGAGTAAGACTTTGACCGAGCGTAGCATCCAATCTGAGAAGAATTGATGGAGTGAAAGAAGACAGAGTTGATGTAAAAGTTGAGATCCACCTCTTGAAGAGTTTTAGCTTTTTTCAGAATATTTCTACTAAATATATCTATTCTAGGTAAAAAAGTTCTTTTAGAACTAGAAGAGGAATTTGACCCAATTTATGTTAGGATGGACCTCATTACTAAAAATAGAGGATATGTACCTCTTTTTTAATCAATTAAAAAAATAAAAGAGAAAGAAAAAGGGACTTGATCCCTACTTTCATTCTTCCCGATCGGATCATGTTGATGGTTCAAAAGATGCTGATTCGGCTTCTTGTTGTTGAGTAGGAAAGCTGAGGAAAGTTGCGACACGTATGCAATAGAAAATACAATCCGTCATAGTCTTCTATTGTATTTTCTTAGGAGATCTGTCAGTCAAAATAACATGTCTTGGGAACAATCACTATTGCCGAGACAAAGGTTTTGATGGTTCTGCTAGGATTTTGTTGGTTACATTATAGCTTGAAATGAACCATGCATCACATGCTTGGCATGCTTTTACATGATAAATACCTTTAAAGAGAGAAGGCAACAATTGGTTTGGGGGGGGGTGTTGTGATCCAGGTGGTGTGCCCAAGGCCCAGGGGACCAAGGCTAAGGCCAAGGTCCATCATTCATGAGGGCTTCATGGAGGCTCTAGGGCTAGTTGGGCCCTAGGTTGAAAGGCTGTGGGCCTTTCAGGTTCTTGAGGTCTAGGTTATGTGGGCCTCAAGGGACCAACTCTTTATGGGCCAGGTCTGGGCCCAGGATAGGTGAGATTAGGTCGAGTCATGGGTGTACATGGGCTTGGGTTAACCTAATCTCCCATAGAGTTGGTCAAGGGAGTTTTGGGTTTGGGTCACTCGACCCTGTGTTTATATATATATGTACTGTATATAGGTTTGATTAGAGCCAAAAAAATACAGAACTCTTTCTCCCAAGTCTCTCTCTCTCTTCTCCCTCTCTCTCCAGATATTCTCCACACCCCAGGAGCAAGAAACCCTAGGGTTTCTTGCCGCCAGGTCCTAAAAAGGAAAGAAAAGCAATGAGGCGCAAGCCCCTTCCCCCTTGCAGCCGCCAACCAGATTGCTCCCCTCCTCTCTTGCAGCCGCCCAAGCATCAGGTCCAGGATCTGAAATCCCTTGAGAAGAGGTTGATACAAGTTCCTCTCAGATCTGGAGTTGATCTGAGGTCGTTTGAGGTGCGGGTGAGATCTCCATCAACAGATCAACAAGAAAGGCTGCAATAGGACAGATCTGCAAGGTCTGTCTCCATCTACCTTCTTCCCTATCTAGAACATCCCGATTCAAGATTTACGAATTGGAAGACCTCGATCCAGGCCTGATCTGGTTGGGTACCAGATCTTGGATTTTTCAGAGGTGATTTCAGAGGCGTTCTTCATCTGGAACGAAAGGCTGACGAAGAAGACAGCAACCGGCTGATTTCGTCAAGGGCCTTGGATCGAGTCCAGAAGTCTCCAGATCTGTTCGTTGCTGGTTCCGCTGCACCCAAGGTCCGTGGGAGGAGCCGGGATCGTGCTCCAATAGTTGGTATCAGAGCCACGATGGTGAGGAAGCGGTTCCAAGCACGAGAAGTTGAAGATCCTAAGTGCTGAAAACTTTCAGCAAGGTATCATCAAGGTATATTCTACACTTCTTGATTTTATATTGCTTGTTTGGCTTGGATCCAGTCATGGGCTGCAATATGAAGGTCGATGTCGAGAAGTTTGATGGCAAGGAGAATTTTTCCATGTGGAAAATCCGAGTGGAGGATCTTCTGGTGCAAGCAGATCTGGATCAGGCTTTGGATGAGAAGCCTGAGGGAATGACAGATAGACAGTGGGCATCGTTGGAGAAGAAAGCATGCTGGTGATCAGAGGATGTTTGACGGATGCGGCGTTGTATTCGGTGCTGGAAGAAAAGACCCCGAAGGGCCTTTGGTCGAAGTTGCACACCATATATATGGGGAAGAATATATGCAACAAGCTGATGCTGAAGAAGAGGTTGTACAGTTTTCGGATGCAGGAGGGATCTGATGTGATTGGCCACCTTCAGAGGTTCGACCTGTTATGCACGGAGTTGATGAATATCGGGGTGAAGCTGGATGAGGAGGACAAGTCCCTGTTGCTTTTGTGTTCACTACCAGGATCATATGACTCTTTGGTGACTACACTGCTCTACGGCAAGGAGACTCTGGAATATGAGGACATGGTCTCGGTGCTGAGGTCTAATGAGCAGAGGGAAAAGTTGACCAAAGATCAGGCTCCCCAGGAGGGTTTGGCAGTAGGGGAGAGGACAGGTAGAGGCAGAGGCAGAAGCAAGTCCATGGGGCAGTCCAAGTCCAGGAAGGGAAAGAAAGAGGTGAAATGCTTCAAGTGCAACGAGTTCGGGCACTTCAAGCGAGAATGTCCACTATGGAAGAGCAAGAAGGGAGAAAGAAGTGGCTCAGAATCAGTGAGTGCAGTTGCTGGGCAGTAGGTGGAGGATGATCTACTTGTGGTATCAGATGGTCACAGGCATTACACAGGGGAGTGGACACTAGACTCTGCGTGCTCACATCACTACACACCACACAGGTCTTGGTTTGCGACATACACCAAGACAGATGAGGGATCAATGACTCTAGACTACAATCATCCTTGCAAGGTGGCTGGGATAGGGACAGTCAGGGTGAGGATGTTTGATGGGATTGTGAGGACATTGACAAATGTAAAGCACATCCCTTAGCTGGAAAAGAATCTGGTGTCACTAGGCTACTTGGAGCGCAGTGGATACAGCTTCAGCAGTAGGGCTAGAAGCGGAGTACTGAACATCTCCAATGGAGCTATGGTAGTGATGAGAGGCAGGAGGTTGGACAATAACCTCTATCGCATGGAGGGATCTGTGGTGACCGGAGAGTCTGATGCAGCAGCTGCAGCACAGGACCAGCAGGGGACTTACAGGATGTGGCACTACCGCCTAGGCCACATGGGTGACAGGGGCTGAGGGAGTTGAGCAGGAGAGGACTCATCTCTGATCTGGAGGATGGTGCTATAGGGGAGATCTATGAGCCTTGCCAGATGGGAAAGCGAGGAGAGTTCAGTTCAACATCAGTACAGCCCGCAGTGCAGCCCCTCTGGAGTTAGTACACACGGATGTGTGGGGACCAGCCCCAGTTTTAGCTAGGAATGGGGCCAGATACTTCATGACCCTGATTGATGATTTCTCAAGAAAACTCTGGATTTACTTCATGAGAGAGAAGTCAGAGGTCTTCACCAAGTTCAAGATCTGGAGAGCTGAGGTGGAGGAGTAGGGGAGGAGCTTGAAGTATCTGAGGTCAGACAATGACGGAGAGTACACCAGCAGAGAGTTCCAGGACTACTGTGAGGAGTGTGGGATCAGGAGACACTTCTCAGTTAAGGGGACTCCACAGCAGAATGGGGTGGCCGAGAGGATGAACAGAACACTTCTGGAAAAGGCACGATGCATGAGGCTGCAGGCAGGGCTTCCAAAGGAGTTCTGGGTTGACACAGTAGACGTAGCGGGTTACTTGGTCAATCGGTCATCTCACACCAGGTTGGATGGCAGGCTTCCAGAGGAGGTGTGGTCTGGGAGGACAGTTGGGCTGGGCCATCTACGGGTATTTGGGTGCACGGCCTATGTGCACATTGGAGCTGGTGAGCGGAGCAAGCTAGATGCCAGATCACGCAAGGCGGTGTTTCTAGGCTATCCGCGAGGAGTCAAGGGATACAGGCTGTGGGATCCCTTGGAAAAGAAGGTCATCATTAGTCGGGATGTGACTTTTGATGAGGAGTCAGTCCTACGGAGGCGAGCAGGCATGGAGGAGCAGCAGGAGCAGGAGGAGGTCCAGCAGGGCGCTGCTGGACAGTTTACCTCTTTGATTTTGCCTCTTGCAGGTACTTCAGGAGGACATGACATTCAGGTGGAGCACCTACCTAAGGTGTCTCCACAGGTGGAGAGGACTCGGACGGATGATCGAGGCGGAGAGGTCCAGCAGGAGCGAGCTGGACTAAAGACTGATATCGGTGTTGCCCTACACAAGCCCAAGAGGACCATCAGGCAACCGGACCGATATGGCTTCGAGGAGACGCTGTCATATGCCCTGGTGACAGCGAATGGAGACCTATATACGTATCAGGAGGCTATTGAGAGCCAGGACAGAGAGCGATGGGTCCAGGCGATGTCCGAGGAGATGCAGTCTCTCCACAAGAATCAAATGTGGCGATTGGTGCAGTTGCCACAGGGGAAGAGGCCCATTGGCTGCAAATGGGTCTACAGTCGTAAGGAAGGGCCTTCAGAGCAGGGAGGTATCAGATTCAAAGCGAGGTTAGTGGCCAAGGGATACTCCCAGAAGGAAGGCATCGACTTCAGCGAGGTCTTCTCTCCCGTCGTCAGACATACTTCCATCAGAGTGTTGCTGAGCATTGTAGCAGCTCAGGATTTAGAGCTGGAGCAGATGGATGTCAAGACGGCGTTCCTCCATGGGCATTTGGAGGAGAGGATTTACATGGAGCAGCCACCCGGTTTCAAGGATCCAGGATTAGAGGGAAAGGTTTGTCTGTTGCAGAAGTCGCTGTACGGGCTGAAACAGTCGCCGAGGCAATGGTACAAGCGGTTCGACTCCTATGTGCGCAGCATTGGACTTTCCAGGTGCGAGTTTGATCCCTGTGTTTATGTTCAGTCTCTTGAGGATGGTTCTAAGGTGTTTCTACTCTTGTATGTGGATGACATGCTTATAGCATGCAAGAGTAGGAAGGTTGTGCAGGATCTGAAGGCATCCTTATCTCGGGAGTTTGAGATGAAGGATTTGAGCCCTGCAAGGAAGATCCTAGGCATGGAGATTTTTAGAGATCGAGCTCGGAGGGTGCTGCATCTATCTCAGAGGGGCTACATACAGAAGGTCTTAGAGAGGTTCGGGATGAAGGGAGCAAAGCCGGTGGAGCTGCCACTTGCCGGTCACTTCAAACTCTCGAAGATCATGGCGCCACAGACTGAGGTGGAGGCTCAGGAGATGGAGAAGGTTCCTTATGCTTCAGGAGTTGGGAGCTTGATGTATGCGATGGTCTATTGTAGGCCAGACATCGCTCATGCAGTGAGTCAGGTTAGTAGGTTCATGGCGCAGCCTGGCAGGGAGCACTGGAGAGCTCTGAAGTGGATATTCAGATACCTGGCGGGTTCAGTTGGAGTTGGCATCTGCTACGGACAGTGAGGAGGTGCAGTGGGACTCTGACATGTCCAGGGAGGCTCAGGGGCTGATTGGCGGTTATGTAGATGCAGACTTCGGTGGAGATGTGGATACCCGGAGGTCTACGACAGGCTTCATCTTTAGCCTGTATGGAGGTCCTATTTCTTGGAGATCGAGTCTGCAGCCTATCACGGCCCTATCCACTACAGAGGCAGAGTACATCGGGCTGACAAAAGCAGCTAAGGAGGCAATTTGGCTGAAGGATTTGTTGACGGAGATGGGCCTTACTCAGAAGGCCATTAGAGTGCAGTGTGACAGCCAGAGTGCACTTCTACTAGCACAGAACTCAGTCTATCATGCAAGGACAAAGCACATCGACATTCGGTATCTTCGGATCAGGGAGCTTGTGGAGGATGGCGAGGTGGAGCTGGTAAAGGTACACACCAAGGAGAACCCAGCTGATGCACTTACGAAGGTACTTTCATGGGACAGCTTTCAGAGATGTGTTGAGCTATGCGGCTGATGGACAGAGTGGAGCTGGTTGAGGCCTTGGGACACCAAGGTGGAGATTGTTGTGATCCAGGTGGTGTGCCCAAGGCCCAGGGGACCAAGGCTAAGGCCCAGGTCCATCATTCATGAGGGCTTCATGGAGGCTCTAGGGCTAGTTGGGCCCTAGGTTGAAAGGCTGTGGGCCTTTCGGGTTCTTGAGGTCTAGGTTATGTGGGCCTCAAGGGACCAACTTTTTTTGGGCCAGGTCTGGGCTCAGGATAGGTGAGATTAGGTCGAGTCATGGGTGTACATGGGCTTGGGTTAACCTAATCTCCCATAGAGTTGGTCAAGGAAGTTTTGGGTTTGGGTCACTTGATCCTGTGTTTATATATACATGTACTGTGTATAGGTTTGATTAGAGCCAAGAAAATACAGAACTCTTTCCCAAGTCTCTCTCTCTCTTCTCCCTCTCTCTCCAGCAATTCTCCACGCCTCAGGAGCAAGAAACCCTAGGGTTTCTTGCCGCCAGGTCCTAAAAAGGAAAGAAAAGCAATGAGGCGCAAGCCCCTTCCCCCTTGCAGCCGCCAACCAGATTGCTCCCCTCCTCTCTTGCAGCCGCCCAAGCATCAGGTCCAGGACCTGGAATCCCTTGAGAAGAGGTTGATACAAGTTCCTCTCAGATCTGGAGTTGATCTGAGGTCGTTTGAGGTGCGGGTGAGATCTCCATCAACAGATCTACAAGAAAGGCTGCAGCAGGACAGATCTGCAAGGTCTGTCTCCATCTACCTTCTTCCCTGTCTAGAACATCCCGATTCGAGATCTACGAATTGGAAGACCTCGGTCCAGGCCTGATCTGGTTGGGTACCAGATCTTGGATTTTTCAGAGGTGATTTCAGAGGCGTTCTTCATCTGGAACGAAAGGCTGACGAAGAAGACAGCAATCAGGCTGATTTTGTCAAGGGCCTTGGATTGAGTCCAGAAGTCTCCAGATCTGTTCGTTGCTGGTTCCACTGCACCCAAGATCCGTGGGAGGAGCCAGGATCTTGCTCCAACAGGGGGGGTGGTGAAATGGTGCTCAGTTTAAATTCATGCTAGAGGCGATCCCTTTCTGTTGTTCTTTTTATCTAATATCTTCTACATAAGTGGCAGCAGCGATGTTGTAGTGAGTGTCAAATGAAGAGATGAAGAGTCTCGGCGAGGGTAGTGTGTAGAATTATGTACTGTAGTTCATTTTATCAGCTGTGTAATATTGTCTACATATCTAGCAGTATGGTAATGTTGTAGCAGGTGTCCAATTAAGAGATGGAGTCTCAGTGCTGGTAGGATCGAGAGTTTTGTGATGGAATACTTAAAGAGATGCATGATTCTTCATTGTCCCGTGATGATTCAATGTGACACAATATAGGTAGAATGTAAAGGCTGGAGGGGTTACCTGTCAACTTGTTGGAGAACATCTGTGGCAAAGCACTCCATATGAATGGAATGGCAACCATAACATGAACAAAGGTTTTGTAGGCTAGCCACTGATTGATCCATTTTAATGTATGATATTGCTTTGCTTTTGTTAACATATGCATAATTCTGACTTACATCGCTGATGTATTTCTTTTTGTAGTTATTGTATCTTGAAAATTCCCCTTTATGATTGACTTTCTCACGTGCTGCTTTATTCGATCTCGATAGGTTAAATTTGTCTACGAAGCATTCAAGAAGCTTTGTCCTGGAATCCCTTTGAAATGTGTGCATGGACGGATGAAGCAAAATGTAAGGATGGCAGTATATTTAGAGTTTTGTGAAAAAACCTCCGTTCTCTTTTCAACTGATATGGCATCTAGAGGACTCGATTTCCCAGCTGTTGATTGGGTGGTCCAGGTGAGTAGCAATTTTTTTGGCTTTGTCTGCTATAAGAGAATTGTCTTGTAATTGCTTTATGTACTTTCAGGTTGACTGCCCTGAAGATATTCCAGTTACATTCACAGAGTTGGCCGCACTGCCCGCTTTACCAGTGAGGGAAAGTCAGTATTATTCCTCTCGCCATCAGAAAAGGAAATGTTCACAAAGTTACAAGCAGTTGAACCTAAAATACCAATTCACTTAAAAAAGGTTAATAGCTCTGTTCCAGTCAGTTCCAATTTTATTGGCTAATATGCATTTAGTGTCTGGAGCCTGAATTATTGGATGATTGGTCTAAAAGGCTTTGCGTTACCAAATTATGCACCAATATCCTCAACAACCATAGGCAACTTCTGCAAGGATTTGACACTTCAATTATTTTATATATGATTGAAAATATTTGTTCTAGCTAATTCATTATATAAAGAAAATGGAAAGGCTTATATCTTACAAGGAGGGACTAAGGTTTGTTTGTTTGTTTTTTTTTTTTTTTTTGGCAAATCGTTTTCAACCAAAAACAGAAAAATTACAAGCAATATCTGAGCTATTATCATCGTTGCTGGTTAAGTATCCTGATATGCAGCATCTAGCCAAAAGGGCATTTGTCACGTACCTGAAGTCTATGCATTTGCAGCGGGACAAAGAGGTCTTTGATGTGTCCAAATTGCCTATAGAAGAGTTTGCTGCATCTTTGGGTCTTCCCATGACCCCAAAGATCTGCTTCATAAGTCAGAAACAGACGACACAAAAAGCATCCATAGAAACCGTTCATGAACGAGAGAATGGATTTGAGAATGGATCCAAGGTTGTGAACAGAGATGCAGAGTACTGATAGACCATATGCGGAAATAGATGATGATATCCTTTTGCCAAAGGAAACCTCCTTGATAGATGCAGAGGGAAACAAACTAGCAGAGTATGCTGATTTTGCCCCCTTTTGACACTGAAGCTTTAATCATTTTCAATTTGCATCTGGTTTTTGATTTAACCGTCACTCATGCTGACATTGAATTGCTTCTTATTACAGTTTAGCCACCAGGGTCTTGAAAAAGAAGAAGCTGAAGATCAATGTGCACAGGCCACTTGGAACAAGGGTCAAATATGATGAAGAGGGAAATGTAATCCCCCCACTAGCTGCCCTGGCTGATATGGATAGTGGAGATGGGGCCTTTCACCCTGATCAAGGTATGTTCCACTTGTGTCATATTTTTAGATGTTTCAAGCATTTGATTTTTAGGTGCAATCGAGCGTGAGTTCTTATGTTCATAATAGTTTAAATGCCAAATCTATTACTAGCTTAGTTTTCAATATACTGTAACACATGTATGATTTGTCACATGCAGCTAGTACTTAAAGTTTTCATACATGATTGCAGTTAAAGAGCGATATGCAAAGCTGAGAGAAGAAATGAAAGAGCGGGACAAAGAGGACAAACTTCTGGCATGATAGACGAACTAAGGAGAAGATAAAGCTGAAGAGATGGAGGGAAGGTGAAGAAGAGGACACAGAGAATGGTCTGTCAGAATCAGATGTTCCTGAAAAAGGAAAGCCCAAGAGATCAAAGATATATTTTGATAGTGATGATGATGATGGTGAGAAGAAGGGAAAAGAGAACGTGGGTGTCGGTGCAGATTCTATATCTATAGCAGAGTGGAAGCCCTGGCACTCAAGCTGTTGAGTTCCATGCATTCCTAGCCAGGTGTTATTTAAATTGAGTCTGCTGCTTTGAAGTATTATTTGAGGAGTAGAATTCCATCTTTCTGCTGCTTGAAAATTTTCTGGTGATCATTTTTATTTGAACTAGGTTTTCGAACTTTTGCTTGCTTGCATGTTCACCAGCCGAAAGGATTTTACTGAAAAGTTGTTTTAAGGTACTTGAAAGTTGAAACTACTTGCTTCAGCATAGGTTGGAGAGCGTGGCCCTCAAAGCAGATTTAAATGTTTTGCTTTTCAGTGAAATATCAGGTTAATTGTAGATCTGTTTATATGTATATCTATACCATAGGATGTGATTTGAACTTTTAGATTCATAGCCTCTTTTTTATAAGCTGGGTCATGAAAATGGTGAACTTTTAGATTTTTTAGCCTCTTCTTCATAAGTTGGGTCATGAACATGGTGCCACACAGGACATGGTTTATGTGCTTTGCGTTGTAGACCCCTTGCTGAGGATTTACACAGCCTTCACCAATCCAATATTTTTTTTTCGAACGTTACAAGTTTGTAGATGAATTGCTGTCTTGATGATATGGCATGTTTCAATCTCATTTGCAAATATGGACATGCGACCAGGGTTCCTCATACCATTTAAACAATTATTTGGAAGGCGTGGCAAGGGAGGGATTTCCTTTGGGTTTGGAAACTTGTCTGGACGCAGGAAAAGGACTTTGAGGATAATTTGTCATTTCTACTGGCTCCAGCTATTTCCGGAATAAAATGAAATAAGTAGAATAATACAAAATTCATATTTAAAACACTAATCACATACATACGTTCGTGTGTGTGCGCGTGTGAGATAAGCATCTAATGTTAGTGTATAAAGGAAGCCTTTTTTTTTTGTATATTAAAAAATCAAGTGGGTTTTGTCAACCAAAAAAAAAAGAGAGGTGGGGATAACCTTTGGTATATTACAAGATCAAGTAGGTTAAAAAAAAAAAAAAAAAATTCAAGTGGGGATAAACTGCTAGTGAAACTCTGATAAGCCAAAGAAACTGCTAACTCTTGATTATTCCTGATTTAACGGAATCGTCATGGATCAAAAATTCTGCTTATATGATTTCATCTGCCTGATATCTACCCCGGAAACTAGGCAAGACGCATATCTCCTCTTTCCAATATAGCATTTTAAAGCAGCCTTCTTGTATAATTTGCTCACAGAAGGGATGCCATACAGGAACGCACCATTGTTCACTCTAGACACCTGCAGGATAGTGCTGGGATAGAAACTTATCAAACCCTTTCCAACTCGAGGAGCTACATTGCCTTGACCAATCTCATGAGTTTAAATAAATATTTCAAGCTCTTCTATGAGCTGCTGTCTTGAAGTTAAGAGGATATTCCAATTTCTTGCGTAAAGTGCATAGCTTTCTTTGTATTTTCGTCTATAAGCATTTACAGAATTCAGTGACCTATGACCAGGGTTCCAAAATCTGACAACCCAGGTGTTCTAACTGTACCCTTCTTGATGCTCGTATGGAATGAAAATCGATGAACCAGAAGAACAGCCTGCCTGCAAAAATTTCAGATATTTCATATATTTCTGATGTTGATGCAATAGATCTGAACAAGTTACAGAAAACAATAGGCAACCATGTGAACACAGATGGTCCATCAACTTCACTCAGCAGTAGATCCACTACTATCACCAAAATATCAACTTAGTGGATAGATTCAAGAATTCTAATCATATAATTATCGGTATATGTAAGTAATTTTGAGATGGTGGGTCGCATGTAACGGCGTGAATCATTAATGCAGACGTCATCGTCCGATTCGAAGAAGAAGATGGAATAATCTATTTGGTTGTCATGAAGGATTCAATGGTGATCAGCTTATTCTTGCGCTTTTAATTATTCTCAAATCTAAATGTCCCATTATAACAAAAATAATATATGAGGTTCCCATTTGGCGGAAGCAGTGAGGAGGTAAGAAAGAAAGAAGATGACTAAGTTGTCATTGTCATCCATTTGATCGAGAGTTGCTTGCCCCTACACGCCGCAGAGAGAGCTGCACAACCCGGGAACCACCAACCACCGTGTCAGCCATGTCGATACAGAGTTTAGCTCATCTCGGGAGTAGAGATGGTCGTTTGGATTCCGAGGATGAGGTAATGCCGTCCGGCTTCCATGTGGATGTCTGTACAGCTTGCCAAACATTCATTGCAGAGTGTCCAAATCCTTTCGTTGAAAGGGTGCAAGGCTGCAGTATTCCACCGAGACGACACATCATAATCGTACTTGGCAGCTGAGGTGGAGGGCGGTGGTAGTGGAACAAAAATCATATGAGAAGTGCATCATAAAAAAAAAATATACGATCTCCCAATTACATCATACTTCTTCTGATATCAATTAAAATTTTTAATAATTTATAATTAATAAAATTTTAATTTTATAATTAAAAAATAATATATTTTTTTAAAAATATATTTTTTATCACTATATACTACGTGAGCAGATAATATATATTAAATAAATTAATTATAAAATAAATTAATATATCTTTAGATAAATCATATACGTTTGTAGAATATGAAATTCCTCATAATAATACATGATCAATGATATATAAAAATTAATTATCTTGTAAGTAATCTATACTTTTAATAAATTAATATACAGTTCGTAGAATATTATATTCATTATACAAATGATATATATCTATCAATTTTTTGAGATATATTGTAAATTTTTTTGATGTACACCAACCGATCCAATATACTTATTAGATAAAAAATATATTCTATGTATCAATTTATCTGAAGATGTATATTATATTATTTTTAAATATATATCAAAAAAATTTGTAGGTATATCAAGAAGATGTAATTATGTATCATAATATTTTAAAAAAATAAAAAAATAAAAATTTATTTTTTTAATTATAAAACTGATAAGTTCGTAAGTAAACACGTCTATTATAGCAAACACATTTACTGGTTCACACTTAAAAAATATTTTATAAGTAATCAAAAAATAAAATTGTACCTAAAACTTAAACTATATTATTTTATTAAAAATAATATATATTTTTTTGTGCACGTTCGATAATTAAGTGGTTTTTCTCCTCCAAAGTAAAGCCATCCTTTTCAAAATGCACTCCTGGGATGCGTTGCATTGCATGTAGACCAGTTTGCGTTCCTATCGGCTTCTACTTAATAATATCTGGGGGTCATATGGTCCTGAGAAACGGCACCCCGCTGGGGGGCCCTACACTCCCTTGTTCATTGAACCAAACCCCACCTCCCTCCTAAAAGTTAACCCCCCTGTCTCTCTCTCTCCGCGTCATCCGGGCCGGTTGGTGGTCTTTGGCGACTCCAAAACCCCCGTTGCCCCCAAAATCTCATACCTAGAAGAAAAGTAGAAACTCGATTTGGATCTCGCCCAGATACCGTCGAGATGGCTTCCTAGGCCGGCATTTCGATCCAGATAAGTCCAGTGATCATCCGTTTGTAAGTCGGATTTGATTTCCTTGGCTTTTTGGTTTGGGTTTTCTTGGAGTTTCGATCTTGGTATTTGTGGTGAAGCTGGGCTAGCGAGAAGATTTGGTGGTGATTTTGATCGATTTTCTCTCGTCTTGTTTAAATTCGGGGTTTTTATGTTTTGGCGTACTATCCTATTTCTCTTTGGGGTTTGACCAAAGATTCAGGTGGTTCTTATGAGTTTCTTAGATTGTTGGGGTGAAACCAGCTAGAGCTTCAGAAAGGTGGAATCTTAATGGTTTTATTTGGAATCCTGAGGGTTTGTACAGTTTGAAGACACTTAGCTTCTGAGAGTTGAAATTTTAAGTTGTTGTGAGGAAGAATTTAAGGCAAAGTTGGGATCTGTTTCCATAAAGCAGTCTAATTTAAGCCCTAAAAAGAGAAAAAAAAATTGAAGGGTTCAATCTGTTCCAATCTTCGGTTCCGTGATAGTAGATGCGAAGAAAGTTGTTGCAGGGAAATATTGCTGGTAGGTTGGGCAAATCTTCAAATTTTCAATAAAAAAGGAGTTGAATTTAAGCTTTCAAAAGTTGGACAAATAGTAACTCGTCCATTTTGATCTGAATTTTTGTTCAGTGACAGCCGATGGAGGGTAATTTACCAACCAGTAACATGATCCCTTATGGTGTACTGGACTTGCAAGGTTCTATGCACATGCATCATCAACACCACCCACAAGCATCCTTTCATCATCACCAGCAACAGCCAAGCGGCACTCAACATCAGGGCTCAATGATTCACCCGCCAATGCATGAAGTTTTCCAGCTAACCATGCAGGATTGCAATCATCAACCAGCAGTTCCCGTGACAGACTACAATAAGGGAGAGCATGGTAAAACCTCCATGAGTGACGACGATGATCTCAACTTCATGGAGGATGGAGCCGACGGCCAGAATGAAGCTGGCAATGGGAAAAAGGGCTTCCCGTGGCAGCGGATGAAGTGGACTCGTGCAATGGTTAGGCTTTTGATAACTGCAGTTTCCTACGTGGGAGAAGATGCCATGTCTGAATATAACAGTGGTGGGAGGAGGAAGTATGCCATATTGCAGAAAAAGGGGAAGTGGAAGGCAATATCGAAAGTGATGGCGGAGAGGGGCTGTTATGTTTCACCTCAGCAGTGCGAAGACAAGTTCAATGATCTCAACAAGAGATATAAAAGGCTTACAGATATTCTTGGCAGGGGCACATCTTGCAGGGTGGTGGAGAATCCAGCTCTTTTGGATCAAATGGACATCTCTGACAAGCTGAAGGAAGACGCGAGGAAGATTTTGAGTTCAAAGCATCTATTCTATGAGGAGATGTGCTCATATCATAATGGGAATCGGTTGAATTTACCTCATGATCCAGCACTTCAACGGTCATTGCAACTGGTTCTCAGAAGTAGAGAGGAGCATGATACAAGGAGGGCTGTGCATGAGGATGTTGATGAAGATGATCAAAGCGCAGACACTGACAATGAAGAAGATGATGCTGAAGAGCATACTGTATTGCATGGCGATGTTGGGGGATCGTGCTTTCCGAAAAGGATGAAGCATATGGTAGACCATGAAGAAGTTGGTTTTGGAAACCCTTCAGGGTCACAGGATTGTACGAGGCGGCCTTATCCCCAAAGCATGTCTGTGGATATGAACCAAGTGCTTCCTGAAGGATCTACTGTTGCTTGGGGGGATAAGAACTTGATTAGTTCTCATTCACTTCAGATGGAGGAGCAGAGACTGAAAATACAACTTCAGATGCTGGAGCTTGAAAGGCAACGGTTCAAGTGGCAGCGATTTAGTAAGAAGAAAGACAGAGAACTGAACAAGATGAGGATGGAGAATGAAAGGATGAAGCTTGAGAATGAAAGGTTGGCACTGGAGTTGAAGCGCAAGGAGTTCGAGATTGATCTTAATTCAAAGAGAAATCACTGATGCCTGATGATTATGCTTTAAATATAGTAAGCTGTAGCCTATAACTAAAGCATTCTCCTAATGGAATCTTTGTTTTGTATTTTTCAAAATTGAGAACATTAATTGGGTTATTCTATTAAACTTGTGAACATGTGCCATGCTATTAAACCTTTGTTTCCTTGTCAAATGGGCATGAAAGAGTTTCTATCTCTACCTTCACAATAGAATGATAGCTGTTCTGCATGCAAAATGAATGATCTTTATTCTCTTCACATTTTCTATTGCAGCTCATGTATGCAAATGTGCAGTGATGGAAATATGATGTTAGTTGCCAAAATTGGGAGTGGGTACAGGTGGGGGTTTAGGGAAGCGGATATTTTAGAAACACCTTTAGTAAGAAGGCACTCATCAAGTGGTGCAAATTTGAGATTTTCGAAAAATTCTGAAGTAAGTGTGTTACCCTAGATCGAAGATTCAAGCTACTAACAAAATGATTGCTTTCTTATGCTGAAATTAATAAAACAGGTCCTCTTATAATCTTCAAGTCTTCTGCAGATTAGCAGATTGGTTACTGAAGATGTTCACAATTACTTAGGGTGGAAAATTTGATGTTTAGAAACATTGGTGGAAGGTCACAAGGTGTGTTTTTTCTCCAAAGAGCCTGCTGAACAATTGTTGTGGCAAAAATGAATGATAGCTGTTCTGCATGCAAAATGAATGATCTTTATTCTCTTCACATTTTCTATTGCAGCTCATGTATGCAAATGTGCAGTGATGGAAATATGATGTTAGTTGCCAAAATTGGGAGTGGGTACAGGTGGGGGTTTAGGGAAGCGGATATTTTAGAAACACCTCTAGGAAGAAGGCACTCATCAAGTGGTGCAAATTTGAGATTTTCGAAAAATTCTGAAGTAAGTGTGTTACCCTAGATCGAAGATTCAAGCTACTAACAAAATGATTGCTTTCTTATGCTGAAATTAATAAAACAGGTCCTCTTATAATCTTCAAGTCTTCTGCAGATTAGCAGATTGGTTACTGAAGATGTTCACAATTACTTAGGGTGGAAAATTTGATGTTTAGAAACATTGGTGGAAGGTCACAAGGTGTGTTTTTCTCCAAAGAGCCTGCTGAACAATTGTTGTGGCAAAAATATTATCATATAGATTAAGCTCGACTCTTCTAGGAGGTTTATACATAATGTTATACATAATTGCATTTTTGTATGAAAGCTGAATGAGCTCCTGCAAATTGTTGATGGCCTGAGCAATCGAAGTTTTCATTGCATTTTTCTTGCGTGGTTTTACGACTCTGCTTCTTGTACGTAATCTGTTTAAAAACCTGGTGGAAATGAAGAACTTTTTGTCTTAATGTGCTTGAATCCATTATATGTGGCCCATATTGATTATTAAAACATTGACAAACATGATTTTAAATGTTATGATCATGTTAGGTGCATAACCTCCTATTTAGACCCATTGGTTCATATTGTTTCTGAGGAGAGGATTTCGGATTTCATACCCACAAATTATAGTTTGACAACCAATGGTTGTTTTTTTTTCCTTTGTTAAATATCATCCGTGCAATCTAAAGGGACAATTCTATCAACAATTTATTGGAATTATATTAGTGAAAAGATTATCCATGTGATGTTCTTCTCCTTGCCTTGCCCTCCTTCACTGCCACTAAAGGGTCATATAAAATATATTATGCAAAGGAGAAGCAGCCGCTTATTTATGATGCTTCTTTAGGATGGCAAGCATATTGCTTTGATTATGGAATCTCCAGAAAATATTTCAATATAATTCAGCTTTATGACAATCTAATGGATGAGCTTCGATGAACATTTATAAACACTTTCTTTAAAAGGATTCTTGGTAAATGATTATGGGATAATAAACTGCGGCCATTCCTGGGCTCTTGGCGTCAGCATTTCAGGAGTTGAACTGAGTATTTATTCTTACAGGAAAATCCTGAATGTATTTATTCTCATAACTTTCTCAATTCTCACACATGATGATGTTCCCATTCATAATTTTCTTAGGCTGCCCTTTGCTGTGTTAGGAATTTGTCCAATCACAAAAGTGGGCAAGGAATTTTATGTTCTCCTAGATTTTTTGACATGGTTAACACTTTCTAGAAACCTCAGAGAGCATCAGATAAAGGGTGGAGAGTATATATTATTGGCAGCTTCAATTCTTATGCCATTATAGGACCAGGAAATTAGAAAGTTCAGTGTTATGTGGCTTGGCAACTTTAAGAAAGAAATCTGAAAAAAAAATGTTGAATGACTACACGACGCACTCATGCAAAATAGAAGAGTATGGGTATATCATTTGAAAACAAATGTTATAAATAATGAAGGCTCCCTAATTAATTTAAACAAGATATCAGAGACCTAGGCATGTTATATTTTGGATGGCCCTTGGTCCATTCCTTCTTCCTGAAAGACGTCAAGATCACATAATATTATAGTTCAATAAGTGATGTAGGTGTGAGGGTATCATACGTGACTTACAAATCATATGGAGATGGTCCGCCCAACATGCATTGTACGTGTCCATCCAAACGAAACAGGCGTTTTCAAAGTTGATGGAACAGAAACACAAACAACCATTTGTGCCCTGTATTTATGTCAGGACTACCGCTACATAAGATATGTAGGCTTAAAGCAAACAAAGATATAAAAGAAATGGCAGAACATGAAACTAACGAAATGGCTTGAGAGTAAAAATATAAAAAAAAGTAAGAATTTAGGCATCATAACGGTTGCCATAGATATCTACTGCAGCAGTTATACTAACTACTGCTGTAGATCGAATCTATGGCAGCGGTTACTTAAAGCAAATAAAAATATAAAAAAATGATAGAATATAAAACTAACCAAATAGTTTGAGAGTAAGAATATCAAAACAAGTAAGAATTTAGGCATTGTAACCGCTGCCATAGGTATCTACTGTAGTGGTTATACTAACCACTGCTACAGATCAGATTTATGGCAGTGGTTATTGTAACCGCTGCCGTAGATCAGACATACTGCAATGGTTATTTTGAACCTGTTATGGTAGGTTGGACCTACCACAACGGTTATGAGTCATCGCTGCTGTAGGTTACCTACGGCAGCGGTTACAATAACTTTGTCATATCATAACTTTCGATCCAGAGGTAAGATTTTGATGATTTTTTTTTGATTTTATATAACTTTTCAATATCTACATAGTTGTGATGACAATTTTGCAAAAAAATATTATTTTATCTCTCAAATTGGAGTTTTAAAAAAAAATTTAGTCGATACTTACAAATAATTTTGAATGATTACATGAATCTGTAATAGTGAAATTAAATTTTAAGTACATCTTCGCTATTTATTATCTAAATAATTATTGTTAAAGTATTCTCATAAAAGACCACCTCAATCCAGTAGCTCTAGCTTTGTCGATCATTAACATTCGATTTCGACGGCCACGAATAACTGCACGATGATCTGATAGATAGAAACTACCGATGTGTTCAAAAATTTACGATGATGATCTCGATGATATTTGTAGCACACTATCAAAATTTTACTTCAATCGGATATCATGAGCATGATCAATTTAGCACGGAATGATTTTAGCCGTTAAATGAAAAGTGAGCGATCACAAGGTCAATCAACGTCCGATTGAGATGATTTTTTTGGATAAATGATCTTTGTTAGTACTTTAATCATTTATATGGTGGTGATCATAAATTCAAATCGTACATATATGTTGGAATCCACTCAAGCACATCTTACAAAAGTACAAGTATAATTACTTAAAGAATTTAAGAATGAGTAGCAAGCGACATATAGTTTTAGATTGTTTATATATACATGGTTTGAATTTTATAATTATTATCATATAAATAATTAAAATAGTAGCAAAGATCATTTATCTAAAAAATTATTTTAATCGGACGTCGTTTTACCTTTTGATCAGTCATTTTTCATTTAACAATCAAAAGCATTCCGTACTAAATTGACCATGATAATGATGTCTTATTGAAATAAATTTTGATAATGTGCTACAAATATCATCGAGATCATCGTTGTAAATTTTTGAATCCATCAGTGATTTTTATTTTGTCAGATCATTGTGCAGTTGTTCGTGATCGTCAAAATCAAATTTTAATGATCGACAAAGATAGAGCTATCGGATTGAGGTAGTATTTTGTAAAGATACTCTAACGATAATTATTTAGATAATAAACGGTGAAGATATGTTTGAAATTCGATTTTACTATTACAGGTTTGTATAATCATCCAAAATTATTTGTAAATATCAACTAAATTTTTTTAAAACTCCAATTTGAGGAATAAAACAATATCTTTTTTGTAAAATCATTATCGCAGTCACGTAGATCAATAAGTTATATGAAATCAAAAAAAAAATCATCTAAATCCGACCTCTGGATCAAAAGTTATGGCTTTTAGAAGGAAAGTGGGAACAGTATAAATATATATAAAAAAGATTACAGTAGAATGAGAGGGGTAGCTCTTTGGTGAAGTCAAGCACCTAACCTGGGAAAGGGCTTAGGTTCGAATCACACAAGAGATGTTGACCGCGTAATATTGTTCTTTGATCATTCGTCGTTGATCGATCATTGACCGCCCACCGCCCAACCCCCGACTGGCCCACTACCATAGCTTAAGGCTACGATAGTGGTTTGGAAACCGCTGTAGTAGCTAAAAAAATAGCTGTTATAGGTTAGTTATGGTAGCAGTTGATATAACTACTACCGTAGCTAAAAAATTGTAGCTGTTGTAGGTTAGTTATGGTAGCAGTTGATATAACCACTGCCGTAGCTAAAAAGTCACCGTCGTAGGCCTACGGTAATGGTAGCGGTTAAGAATATGTAAATATATTTGAAGTTAAAAGTTACAATAATTGAGATGATTGTATCTCATTGTGTCTCATTGATTGAATCTCCTAAAGTGGTAATCAATACGAGGTAATGCAGAATTTAATTGCAAGTTATATATCTATTTTTATTTTTATTTAGTTGTTTTGTGCATTTATATGTAGTTGCTGCATGAATATAGTACTAATGATATATGTAATAGTTCAAAATTGATTGGTAATATAATGAAAGAATAATCTTTTTATATTGTAAGGATAGCTATCCAATTCATAATACTGAATATATATATAAGTTGTTGCAAAAATGGTCAAATAGTTTATTCATCTTACTTTTCATCATTTACTAGCTCAAGTAATTTCATTTGAGTTGTCAAAGAAACAAAAGCTACAATTAAAGATGAACCAAGTCAAAGAAATATGTTGGATGCTTGAAAAAGTTGCATAGAGGGAATAGGTTAAGAATTTAAGGATGTTAAAATCTTTCGTGCTATAATTTATAAGTTTTGCATTACAAATTGCAGAAATTTTGTATTTGTCAAGAATGATTGTGTACGTATGACCATAGAGTGTGCATATAATGAATGTAGACGGTGCATTCATGCTTCTCATCTTAGGAATAAAGATAGGTTTGTAATTAAAATCATGAACAACAAACATACATGTAGAGTAGGGTTGCAAAATCGATATCATCCCAAGGCTTCAAAACATTGGATTTCAAATATTGTCAAGGAGAAACTTCAAGATATGCCTTTATATAGGCTGACTGATATTGTAAAAGATATTCATCGTGATATGGTGTGGAATCGCTATATCATCAAGCATGGCATGGAAAAAAGATTGCCATCAAGGAGATCTATGGTGAGAGGACAATATCTTATGAAAGGATATGATGGTATTATGATGTCATTTTTCAGACCAACCTCGACAGCATAGTGATGTATGAAACCATTGAAGATCGATTTAGATATCTATTCATTTCATTTAAAGCCTCATTCAATAGTTTCATAAAAGATTGTAGACCTCTAATATTCATGGATGCAACATTTGTTAAGCATAAGGATGGAGGACTTTTACTTGGTGCTATAGACAAAGATGTGAATGATGATATGTTTTTCATTGCATATGTTATTGTTGATATAAAAAATGATGATAATTGAGATTAATTTTATCGAATATTGAAAAAAGCCTTAGAGTCTTGCATTGACTATCATGGGCATCATTTTACCATTATGACAGATAGACATCAGGGACTTATAAAAGTAGTATCAAATACTTTATTGGTAGCTACCACTCATATTGCTTCTACTATGTCAAAGATAATTATAAAAATTGGATATGCATCATATTCTTCTAAATTTTTAAGTTACATCTTTAAAATATCTAGTTTTATTAAGTCATTGCTATCCTTTCGTTGTTGTACATGCAAGTGCTTGTCCATTATTGTGCAGCTGAAAGAAAGAGATTGATTGATTTATTAAATACTGCTGCATATACTCCAAACCTAAACATTTTTCAAAAACTAATTAGGAAACTTATAGCAGCAGCTCCAGGAACAAGTAACTTTATGAAGCATGCAAAGTCGAAGCATTGGGCAAATGCAGTCTTTTCAAGTCCGTGTTGGGGTATCTTGACATCTAATATGGCAGAGTATTTCAACAGTTGGATTTTGGAGACTCGACATCTTCTAATTTCTCTGGTGGTTGATCATATAAGGCTCCAAATTATGGAATTGATATATGTTCGATGGATTCGAGGTTACAATATGCAAATCCATCTTTGTCTCGATCCGAAAAAGGTGTTGCAGAAAAATATAGAAGAAGGTCAAAGGTTATCCATCTTTACATAGAGCATCATAATTTACGATGTAAAGGACATAAAGTACTCATTTAAGGTTGACCTACAGGAATGCACTTGCTCTTGTGGCGAATGGCGAATCTTTTGAATGCCATGTAATTATGCATGTGCATGCATTGAGAAGGCTGGTAGATCTTTGTATCATTTTATTAATAATTATTTCGAGGCTGACATGTATAGAATAGCATATGTAGAATTTATCAATCCAATTTCAGATATTGAGATGATCCAGAGTGTCTCAGATGAGATACATATTTTACCTCTTATGACCAAGACTCATCCTGACAGGCCTAGGAAGAAGAGAAGAGCTTCACAAATGGATTCATCAAGAATTCTGAAACATGGGCGATGCAGAAAAGAATGACACAACAGAAGAACTTGTAATGAGATTATTGAGTAACTATTTTGGAGTTTAGCTGTGTTGTGGGAAAAGATATTTTGGAAACTTGCATTTTGTTATGAACTTATATTTTAGGAACTTGCTTTTTGTTGAGAAAAGACATTTTGAAATATATTTTGGAAACTTGCTGTTGGTGAATGTAGACGATTTCATGCATGTATTTCAAAATTTTTTTGAATAAATTATAGTAAAAAATAATTAGATTAATTAAATTAATCTAATATGTATATGATCTAATCATCAAATCAATTTACTTTAGGATCTATGACATGATATGTTGCATATAAAATCTGAAAAATCACATTATAAAATCTACATGTATGGATGTAAGCAGTAGATCAAATCTACGCCTATCTGAGTTCAGAACTCGATATTTGAGCATGGGTCGACGATCATCACTGCTGAGAGATATGGTAGAGAGGGTCTTTGCTGGTTGCTCGCAGCTGCTCACACATCCAACCTCCATGAAAAATCCACTCAAAGCCTCGATCTGATCGATCTTCTCGAAAGTACTAGCTCATGCAAAGACCTTCTTCTTGATTGATCTGAATCCTTTCTTCAAATCTCTAAAATCTTTTCAGAGATTGAAGATAGACTTCTGGATGAGATGAAGAGGTGAAAAAAAGATGGAGAGAAAAATAATTTTTTCTTATTTTTTTCTCTCTTTTCAAATCCTAGGATCAAAATCTAGAATTCAGATTTTTATGCACACATCAAGAGAGAGGACTCTCCTCTTTATTTTTCATGCCATGAACCATATCCAAACTTTCCTCCATGTGAAGATCTCTCTTCCTTCTCTCTTACATGCACAAAAGAAAAATAAAAACCCCTTTTTATAGGCATGCAAGAAATAAGGGTGAAGAGTCATAGAGATCACGGATTCTTATAAGATGTTGCCTTCCTTCATAATTTCACATCCCAAAACATGTCAAAAAAATATGAGACACCTCTTTCCATATTTTTTCATGGTAAGTCAGTCCTCTAACTAATTTTTTATGAAAAATCTCTTCAAAATATTGCACATATAAGAAGAAAAAAATAAGTTGGCATGGAGAGGTTGATTTGGATAAGAACAGATTCTCTTAATAAGAAATATTTTGAAATCTAATTTTAAAATTTTTTTCTATCAAAATTAAATCAGATTTAGATGTGAGATAGAGAGGAGAAGAACTCTTTAGTATGAAAAAAATCTCATGCAAAAATTATTTGTGCATAGAGATAGATGGCGTGCAAAATGGGTTGGCGCAAGGGAGAAGAGTCCTATTCCAATAAGGACTCTTAATTTTTTTATTTGAATCTAAATCAAATCACATCTGATTTAGCCCAAATAAAATATATAAAATCTAATTTAATTAAGTTTATAAATTTTTAATCAAATTTTAATCAAATTAAAAATTGATTGAACTAAAATTCCGATCAAATCAGGGATAATTCTCCCTTAGTGATTTGATCATCTCATAATCTGATCGGATCAAACTTAATTGAATCTAATTTAATTAAATTTTATTTAATCCTCTTTGCTCAATCAAATTGAGCTAATCAGTAATCTAATTACTAATTAATCTTTCATTAATTTACTAACATTTGATGAATTAATTTATTATAATTTTTGTATAAGATTAATCATCAATCGAATTGACGATTAAACCCTTAAACGATTCTCAATCATTGAAAAATCATATTATCAGTCAAAAACTTCTTTTGAGTGTGATCCCATAGGTTCGAACCTAAGTCGATAGTATAGGAATAACTTCTTGAACCAATTAATATAACCATCTAGTAATGATGACCTAACATCCGGATAGGTCGAATGAAGATGAAGCAATATTCAAGAACCTATTGGCATATGGTTACCATATAATTCATCCCTTTGATCCTAATGCTCGAGGATGATCTAAGATTTAACTATTAATCCTAAATAAGTCATCCACATTATATTTTAATCTTTTTTAAATCTATCATATAGATTATCCGGATCTAGGTTTTGCTAAATTAAATACATTGATACATTAACTCCTACTACTTCGGAGGGATCAATCTCATCTTGACTCACGCACCGATTTGACAAGTATTTGACTGTACTCCAAAATTTTTTATCACTAAATTAGAAACTCAATTAGTCCGGCATCAAAGTATAGTGAGTTGCTTGTAAGTCACTGTAGTGATCTCAGATCGGAGAGATACTTATATCCATATCCTTCGCGAGCTACCCTTGACAGTAGAGTGCTCCGCAGTTGGTCACATTGAGTAACGATGTACTCCTATATCTCACCTATATGCCATACCAGTATCTCTATACATTTAGTTATGGAACAACCAACGTATATGACACACAACGACTTATACTTGATATCGCTATCATCCTAATAATAGCATATCGTTTGATCGTGAATCAATTTAAGGACTATGCAATAAATTTTTTTTTATTGATCAAAGTAGTTCTAAGGATTTCATCACAATATAAGAGTTCGTTAGAAGATGTAATTTGTGATGAAAAAGATCAAATAATTTTTATTATTGATCAATTTATATACATTTATAATTAGCACAATCGTCAAACGATTGACTTTAGAACATAATTTCTAGCACTTGCAACTATACACACTTAAATGACTGAAATATATAGTTAAATAGATACTATACACTATTAAATAAATATTATATACAGTTAAATTAACATGATACACAGTTAAATAAATATTACGTATAGTTAAATTAACATGGTACATAGTTAAATGAACACTGCACACAATTAAATTAATATGGTACATAGTTAATTTATCACTATACATAATTAAATCAATCCTATACATAGTTAAATTAACATTGTATATGGTTAATTTAACACTGCATATATTTAAATGAATATTGTATATAGTTAAATTAACATGATACACAGTTAAATAGATACTGTATATAGTTAAATTAATATGGTGCACAGTTAATTTGCCACTACATATAGTTAAATTATCTTATGCATAGTTAAATTAAAATCATACACAATTAATTTAACACTGCATACAGTTAATGAAACTTTGCACACAATTAAATAAATACTGTACATGGTTAATTAATTTAACACTACATATAATTAAATGAACTCTGTACACAATCAAATAAATACTGCACACAGATGGAATGGAGAGTTGAATGTACTTTGGAGAGGTGGTCAACTCATTTCGTCCATTTATTGTGCCAAAAATGGGTTAGAAAACTAGCCATTATGCACATTTCCATCTTAAGGGGGACCCCTGTGAATACTGCACACAGATGGAATGGAGAGTTGAATGTACTTTGGAGAGGTGGTCAACCATTTTGTCCATTTATTGCATCAAAAATGGGTTAGAGAATTAGTCATTATACACATTTCCGTCTTAGGGGGCGACCCTGGCACAGGGGTCGCCCTATGGGTCAGTCCCTGCAACAGACTAGAAACAACAGCATTTAATTTTTGGCATGTGGCACAGCAATGGTCAACCTATGGGTCGCCCTCTTTTATATGCCAGCCCAAAAAGAACATGCCGGTGCCCCTTTTCAAAAAGGGTTGATGTATGAGTCACCCTTTTTTGCCCAGATTGATTTTTCTCCAAAATTTTGGCTTCCAAAATTTTCGTAATTGCCTCTAAATATTTCAAAGTCTTCTTTAATACTCTTGAGACTTTCGAAAAATATTATCTTAATCTTTAACTTAATAAAATTGTAACTTTAGTCTTCTCCAAGAGTTTTTACTAATTCAAAATTTTTGAATATCTTGAAATAATATGGTATATAGTTATTTTAGAAAAGAGTCATTGGCACACTATTTTTGGCCTGATACACTAGAGGGGTTAAAGAGGATGCAACCTGGTTGAAACTTAACCCTGCCTTAAACTAGTTCTCCTGAGAATGCAACCTAAGATTCCTTCTTTTGTTATGTATCTCCTTTTATTATGGATGGTATATATAACTAAATGTAAGAAATAAGTTTTTTATGATAGAAACCTAGGATTTAAGGAAAGTTTCAGATGATACTATAAAATAATAGATTATTAGTAATGGACAATTGCTGTCACTAGTAGTAGAGTTGCCGTCGCTAATACTATTGACGACGGACTCCTATCACTAATGTATTAGCGACGGACTTTTGTCGCTAAAATTTTATGAAAAATAATATCATCGCTAATTACCATTATTAGCGACAGAAAAATTCAGTCGCTAATAAGCGTAATTAGCGATAGTATTAGCGATAGAAAAAAATTATTGCTAATAATTTAAATTTTTTTATCAACTAAAATTTAAAAAATTATTAAGGATGGCAATATCGTCACTAATGTGATCGCTAATAGTTTTTTAATTTTTTGATTATAAAAAATTAAAAAAACTATTAGCGACGGTATTTGCATCGCTAATGCTGTCACTAATAATTTTTTTTAAAAAAATTATAATTAAATATTTTAAAATATATTTTAATCATAGTAACAACCAATAATATTTTTTAAAATTTATTATAAATAAAATAATAATTATTTATCATAATCATAAATATTAAATTAGTTATATTATATTAAATATATAAATTATATAATTTTATAAATTTATACTGCTTTATAAGTATCAAAATTACATATATATTTAAAAAAATTATATGAGATCCTCCTCATCGTCCTCCTCATATCAATCTCATGTCAAAAGATATCACAATTTATAAAACATACACTATAGCAAATATTTTTTTGTGCAATGAGTCACATCATACAATTATTTCAAACCAACATGCATCGGATCTGATCATATTAAGGTGCTCGACTTTGGACTACTATGGCCATAATTCTAGCCTGTGGTAGGACACCAGTACCATAACTAGTTCTGTAGATTGTCATAACCACATTTACAGCCCGTGGTGGGGCTCTAATACCGTGACTAGTTTAGAGGACCACAAGCGCTCAAATTCTAACTACCACAACCATGTTTACAATCTATGGTAAAGCACTAATAGTGGCTAGTCTGGAGGATCACAATGCTCAACTCTGAACTACCACAATCATATTTTCAGCCCATGATAAGGTATCAATAGTGGTTAATCCTGTGGACTACTATAACTATAGTTTCAGCCTGTGGCAGGACATCAATAACGTGGCTAGCCTAGTGCACTACAACCTCACATACAATTACACAGCTCGATTACAAGCTTGTTAGATATTATAATTCAAAATCATATTTTTTTGTAAAACCCGATGCACATGATTTTCAAAATCTATCCAACTCAACATACGTAACATTGCATAAGTCATAAATATAAACTTAAAAACTAAGTATATAACATATCACCATCAAAAATACATGGATCAAAATCATCGATGTATAAAATAATTTTTATATAAATAGATGATAATATCCAAAAATTCTTACCTTTATAGTTGTCACACCAAACTCATAAGATTATGCTCTGGATGTCAAAAACCCTACTTAATCTTCTCCCATCCGATGGACTACTCTTCTGTATATTAATATTATAAATAAATCAAATTAAATATCGAAAACCCACTATCAAGGTTCATCGAAATCCACACCTCTATCCCCAAAATTTTATTTTATTTTTATTTTTATTTTATTTTACTTTTTTAACTAAATTAGGAAAAATAAATAAATAATTAAATAAATAGAGAGAAAAGAAGCGATCTCTGTCTCTCTTCCCTTCTTCTTCTTCAAACAGGGCAACCAAGCCCCTGCTTCTCCTTCCCTTCTTTACACCGGCCATGGCTGTGGAACTTGACCGATGGCGAACGATGGTGCACGGCACCAACCACAAAATGACCCCGACGACAGCCACAACGATCGACGATCGGTAGGAAGGAAAAAAATCGAAGAGCAAGGAAGGGCCCTATCCTTCACGACCGACGGCTTATCGGACCAAAGCCAGTGACGGCAAGACTAGAAAGAGAATAAAGAAAAGGAGGAAGGCCTTACCCCAGTCCAGTGACACCTATAGCAAGAGATCCAGTGATGTCTCCAATGGAAACCCAAGGAAAGCTCGACAGAAGGACTCAAATTGATGACAATTTCTTCAAGAATTTGAGGTGAGGAATGAGGGAGGAAAGAGGTCTCTATTTATAGGCTAAAATTCGTGTTTCTTTCGGCCATAGGATGGTTCTTCCTCTCGCACAACGTACGTGTGAAGTTTTTTTTTTTTTGGTGATTAAGGTCGGGTTATTACATAGGGCTCGGGGAGGCGGGTTAGGGGCTTGGGCTCAGGGAGGCAGGTTGGGGGCTTGGGAAGGTGGGTTGGGGGCTCGGGGAGATGACTGGAGGGAGGCAGGCCAGGGGCTTGGGGCTCGGGGAGGCGATCAGGGTCTCAAGAAAGTCGGATCCAGCGACGAGAAAAAGAGGGGGACTAGAGGTAGCCGGGAGAAGGCAGCCGGGGTTTCGGAAAAGTGGGATCCAACGGTAGGGAAAAGAGAGGGACGGGAGGCGGGGGAGAAAGGAGGGTGGCGGCGGAATGAGCGAAAATAAAAAGTCGGAAAACAATGAGGGGCTTTTAGGGTTAGTATTAGTGATGGCTAAATTTTTGTCACTATAGCCGTCGCTAATAACTATATCGATGGCATTGCCGTTGCTACTGTCGTCGGTAATATTTTTAGCAATGGTGTATAAATCCATCGTCAAAGTCCGTCGGTAAAAAGTTCTATTAAAAATGATAAAATTACTGTCGGTAATGCCATCACTAATATCTATTATTAGCGATAGCAAACATGCCATCACTAATATCTTAATTTTTTGTAGTGTGACTATCAACAAAATATAAGTGAATTTAAAAATAGATGCAGAAGTCCAGCTGCAACACAGGAGATAGTAGATTCAAAACCAAATGAACTCCCTACTGAAAAGATTGGGGCAGTGGATTCAAAATTGAAATTAGAAGTTCAGACTACTAAGGAAGAAGCAATTGATTTAAAACCAAAAACAGAAATTCAAACGGCTAAGGGAGAAGAAGTGGATTCAAAACATAATTCAGAAGTCATCCAGATCGCCAAGGGAGAAGCAGTGGATTCAAAATTGGAACCGGAATTCCAGATTGCTGATGCTATGGAAGTGGTATCCAGCTATTGGTCTCAGACCGAAAGGAGCAGCTGTCTTAGAAAAGGTGGATACATAATCGCTACTTCCCTCTATACCAGAATTTGCTAGAGAGCTTTCAGAAGGGAGTTTAGAACTTCAGAAGATAATGGATCTTATGGACAAAAACCACTCTTCTAGTTAGGTTTTGGTTCTGAATGCTTATTATTTGAGGCTGTGTACTCTCTTCTCTATTTTATTTATTCAATAGATGATTTTGTATTTGGTTTCCTGATCCACATCTCTGATTGTATTTAAGACTTTGTTGTTCACCTTTTCTTCCACTTCTCTGAAGAGAATCAGCGATCCAACAATGTATTCTTTTGCATGTTCTTGGATATTTATTGCTCCCAATGTGCTAATTAATTATTTCTTACTTATTCTGACCATGCATTCTTAAGGCATATGTAGGTTGATCACAACTGGAGCCATTAAATTTAAATTTTTAACATAGCTATTGAGAACCACTTCAACCATCACACTCTTTCCTGGATAATCATTCTCCATGATCTAGCAATCTATGTTTCATTCGCATGGGACTCTCTACTCAAGTGGAAATCATCTCATCAAGGAGAAAATCCAAGAAATAACGTCTCTTCATCTCTTCAACCCTCCAACCTCAAGCCACCAATAATTTGGATATTCTCTTACTAAATTGAAAAGATTTCACAAGATGATGGGTAAGGCATCAACCATAGTTCTTTTACTATTTGTTGACAGAAAAATATTAAGGGGAAAAGTTCAAGTGTTAGCCTTTTCAGCTGTCTAACCTTTGAAGCTTGTATCATTTTCATCCACTCCATCCTCTGACATCATAAAAGCACTGACATGTCACCCCACCATGTTGATTTGCAATTTTAGAGGTAAAAGTGGAGCGATATATCTTTATCAAAGTTTTAAAGCCTCAGATCTTACCAATCTTCATGGATGCTCAATATTGAGATAAATGATATTTGAAATTAGGGCTTGCCCCAATATGCACATTCCCCGATTAAGATATTATTTTTAAAATTGGTAACTACATAATATTTAAGATTGAAAGCAAGAAATATCGACAGACGTCGGCCACTATATTGATATTATATCAACCGCTATCTCAGGACACTTGCACCATCTTAAGATACAAAAATTTCAAAAAATTGAGGAAAAAAAAAATTATATTAGCTACTCATGAGTACTGGATATTGAAGGTAAGCTCATATCATGGTTGAGATGATAAAAAATACAATCATTTTTATTTTTATGGAAGTAGGAAGCCTTCTAGTCTTGCACCCCTCCAATAGGATGGCGCCCCTATATTAGAATAATATAATGTGAAAGGCTTTTGCAATATTGGCTAACAATATATTATCATGGGTATTATCTTTTGGTATATTTTTTATGAAAAAATATTATGGAATTGAACTATATAAAAGACCTTTTTTTGTTTTTTTGAAGTGTAAAAGCAAAAGCTTCTTTGGCTTTATAATTTTGCAACCTTATATTTGTCTTTATTAAAATTATGGAAGAATAGAGCTTCGCATTTAGCCATCGATATCAATCGCTCCTTCGGTCACTAGTTTGGATCGCACTCACTCGAATTGTAATGATTTAAAGCTTCTCATTGAAACTACTCTTTTTTATGGATTCAAATTTTTATTTCAATTTCAATTTCGATCATGAACCAAATATTTTGAAAGATTTGATCATTCTGATTTCGATTTCGATTTCAAACTATTTCGATTCTTATTTCGATTTCGATTTAGATCGCAAATCAAGCATCTTTTTAGTATCTTGGTTTAGACCCACTCTTATCCAAAATGAAGACAAGTTCTGGTCCTAACAGGTTGTATCTTTCGGACAAAAGAATGATTAATCTTCTTTTGCGATATCAACCGTTGGACGATGCAATTAGCTGCTTTGCGGGGCGTGCAACAGAGGGAGGAGAGACTAGGGGTGCTTTGAGAGTCGTGCGAGGCGCAATCCAATGGTTGATGCCGCGACAGGATATCAATCATTCTTTCGCGCGAAAGATACAACCGGAACCCGGTCTCTGACAGCCGATCGTGAGGCCCAGACACCACGCGGCATTACGACTACTTGGGAACGCAACAGATGCCACCTGGGAGACGGGTTTCAGCTGCCGTCACCACACTCCAGTTTGTTGCACACTCCACCGTTGCCATTACAAACCCCTTATCCCCCACTCCACCGAGCCAGCGACTCGGTCTCTCTCTGATCTCTCTTCCCTTTCCTCCCTCCCTCTCCCCTCTAAATAGGGCCCAACTCACAAGGATTAGAAGAGCAGGTGAGAAGGAGGACGATATCTTCTTGCTCAATTACTTAGTTAGTCTATTACTCTTTCTTGCATTTCTATACATATATATGTGTGTTTTGTATATAAAGGAATGTTGGTTGGGTTGTTGGTATAGTTTGGGAGAATGGGAGGCAAAAGTTTCCGGGATGTGGTGGAACGATCGAAGCCAGCGGCGTTGATGGTGTTGGTTCAGGTGGGGTACGCCGTGTTGAACATCTTATACAAACTGGCCTTGAACGACGGCATGGACGTCAGGGTCCTCGTCTTCTACCGCCATATCTTCGCCGTCGCCTTCATCGGTCCTCTCGCCTTCTTCTTAGAGAGGTAACACCTTCTAGTCTTTCCTCTTTTTTTTTTTTTTTTCCATTTGTTGCAACCTTGAGAGATCTGGGGTTAATCTTGTTCTTTTATTTTTTATTTTTTTGTCTTCGTTGGGTTTGATATATTGGGATGGCAGGAAGAGCAGGCCAAAGTTAACGTGGATGATATTGTTACAGTCCTTCCTCTGTGGGTTATTTGGGTAAGCAATCCTAAGTCTCTCGCACTACAAGTGTCACACAACTCGAAAGGTCTCAAGCAAACTTTTCTTTTGTTTTTGAGGACACCAGTTGTCCTAAGTACCGACTCTCCCCTCCATTCAGATTTCATCAGGTAGATGAAATTAACCAGAAGCAGACTCCATATCATGGTTCTTTATTTTATCAAGAAGATGAAATCAAGTACAGAATCTATATCATGGTTCTTTTATTTATCGTGACGGAGGGCCAGAATGCCCACCTGAAAGTTTAAGTTTATAATCTTTGTGGAATTTATGTTAGATCTCTCTAAATCTTCTACATAAAAATTAAAAGGTTCTCTCTCACTCCTTTAATTCTCAGGAAAGAAAACTGTAATCTTTGTCACATGCATTCATGGGAATTTGCATAAAGTGGGAGATAGAAAACTTGCATAAAGTGCAGTGAATGATTTGGCGATTAATGACCACTGAATTACGTAAAAAAAATGAAGACAAGTAATACGGGTGGAGAAGATGGTATATATTAAGAGTTTCTACCCATGCATCCAGGCAATAGTAATACGTCTGGACTTATTTAAATAAAGCATATAATTAAGGAGAATTTATAAGTCCCCACCCCACAACTGAAAAAACAAAAAACACAGCTATGTCATTCTTTTTATTAACACTTTTGAAATATTATTATCTGAAAAATTACAAAACCAACCCAAAAAGTTACTGTGCTTTCCCATTTGACCAACTCGTATTTCTTCATTTTTTTTTTCTTTTTCTTCTTTTTACAGGGGGACCCTCACGCAAAGTCTCTACGTCGCGAGCTTAAAGCTAACTTCGGCAACCTTCGCCAATGCGTTGAGCAATCTCATGCCTGCATCCACATTTATCTTGGCTGTCACTTTCAGGTTTATTCCACGCAATAATTGAAAAGTCAAAATTTCTTGAAATACTGTATGATTAAGATTTGTTTTAGATTACCAAAATTTAATGTTTCAAGGAATTTATTGGTCGCATATTAGATAAACTCTAAGAAATCCTACATGATCCATTTCATTCACATATTTGACCATGTCTTTAGCTAAATTAGTTCATAGTTTTGTATTAAACAACGTGAAATACGCATAAGATCACAAAGCAAAACACAATATTACCAGGCCTTTAATTATTAAATAGTAGTCAAACGAAGAGGAAAATTTTTTTCTATATATTTTGTTTTATTTTTTTACATTAAATTTTGTTTTTTTTTGACCATTTTTGTATATATTTATCTTTTATTTTACTTTTTTTCTTAGGTTGGAAATTTTAGGGATTCGAACAGCTTCGGGACAAGCGAAGGTGTTGGGGACACTTGTGGGACTAGGTGGGGCAACATTTCTTACCTTATACAAAGGTCCGGACATCAATCCTTGGTCCACAAAGAAAGACCTCCTTAAGTTCCATCCAAAGGGTGACCATCACCAAGCTATGCCTCACGAGCCAGCTAAACGAATCATGGGTGCAGTTTTGGCGATTGCTTCTACTTTCTCTTATTCACTCTGGTTAATAATTCAGGTGATCTTCAGACAAAATGACCCTTTGGTGTTGGGGACTATATTGACTTGATCTATTATCCTTACTTGCAATACTTGTTGATGGAATTAATCTGTAGGCAAAGATAAGCAGAACATATACTTGTCACTATTCAAGCTCAGCGCTGATGAGTCTGATGGGAGCAATCCAAGCTATTTTCATAGCCCTCTGCACAAACAGAGAAATGAATCAATGGAGATTAGGTTTTAATGTTAGGCTTCTCACCATTGCCTACAGTGTAAGAGCTGTCCTTTCATTTCATTTCCTGATAGTTTAATTATATAAATATACTTGATTTGTTCAAAAAAGTTGTATCACATTAACCCATTTTATTAAGAACAAAAATAAAAATACTATCAATCATTTTATTATAAATGATTTGAGAATCCATGACTGCTATGTGTACGCACAGAAGTCTCCTTTGTTTGTCAAAAAAAAAAGAAAAGAAGAAGAAGGAGAATTATTCATGTCAAACACTTTGGATAAAATCTCAATTTTGTTGATGTGGTGGTATAGGGAATTGTTGCATCTGGGTTGATCGTAACAGTGACGATGTGGTGCATAGAGAAAAAAGGTCCATTGTACGCCTCAGTTTTCAATCCTTTGCAGCTTGTGGTTGTTGTCTTATTAAGTTCACCTCTGCTTGGTGAGAGGTTGCACTTGGGAAGGTAGGCTCCAATTTTAATTTATACATAAAATTACATTTAGTTTAGATACATATTCTAGCTCATTTTTTTCTCCTTAGTGTATTGGGTGCAGTTTTGATTATAACTGGACTTTACTTGGTGCTGTGGGGCAAGAAAAAGGAAGCAACCGTTGTGGCTGAAACCTTGGGGGCTAAAAATATTTCTGAACCAAACAACAAAGAAGAAGAAACTCTCACACTCGGGCCTCAAAATGTTTGCATGCTAAATGGCAGGGAAGAAGAGACCAAGACAAATGCATCAATGCCATAGGATAGGGAGGAGAATGTCTATGGTTTGTTTTTGCCCCGAATATATATGAGGCTGGGCAGAAACTAAGAATTTTAAAGTTAGAAGATAGATGAATAGGTTTGATGCTAGGAGAAATTTATAATATTTGATATCAATTTTGAAAGCTAAATGTTGAAATAATGGGGTGACTTGGGGCAGCTTGATGCATCTTCATATATTAATTTACATGGCCTTGTCAGAAATTTCAGGCTTGATGTCGTAAAATCTTCAGTTGGTTTTGATGGATTGGGAGGCAACTAATGTTTTTGTAAGTTTTTGGATTCCATTGAACAAGGATACATGACTCCAATGGCTGAGTTATGTGGTGCATGAGAAGGATTAAATGATGACATTACGATCATGAAAGCATTCTACATTGTAGTCGAGGGGGATTAACAGTGGTCAATTGACTATCAAATATGGTATCCAATCTAACAATGACGGTGCTCAACTGCTGGTGGATGGTAGTCTTGCTGGGCTTTTTTGAGATGGAGCATAATTACGGTGAGATAAATAATATAGCTTTAATTTCTTCTTAATTGATAGAAGTTTTGTCCTCAAACTTGTTTTTATGTATGTATTTATGCAAGAAATATATAGTATCTCTATCCTAAGAAAAAAATGAATAAGTTTATGCATGTGCGAGTATGAAGTCTCCAGCTCTCCACATCATCAGAAGTGAGAAATTATGTCAATTGAGATTTAAATGCTATCTCGCTAGTAAATTATCCATCTTGTATTATCCATTGTGTATTGCATCTGATGGCAGATACATTCCATAAATGATATATCTATTGTACTCGATAGGCATACATGCATTCTAAATTTTAAGCTGATAAATTTTAATTAATTTTATATATTTTTGATAAAAAAATATTCAGTTGGTAAATATTAATTGATATTCAGTTAAATTATTCAGGTGATAAATATTCAGTTCAATTAATTAAATATTAATTTTCTATATTAATTAAATTATAAGCTGATAAATATTTTTTTTGGTAGCTAATAAATATTAATTGATTTTTACATATTTTGGCACTATTTGCATAAAGATAGTATTATCTAAAAGCTCTTTACTCTCAAAATTTAAATAGAAGGAATATGCTAATTAATTATGTCCATTTGTGGGACAGATAACGTGGCAAGACGAGTAGTTTTCAAACTGATAAGGACTTATTAGATTTTAATCTTGCATAAAATTTCTTCGTTTCTTCCTCTTCTTCCTTCCGTTGAGGAAAAGAAAAAAAAATGGAGATTTGATGCGGCTTAAAAATACTGTTCTCGCCCCCCGAGCTCTACTCGCTTCCCTTCCGGCCACCATCCAGCACTCCGATAGGTCACTCCAGTGGCTCTCTGATGATCCGACCTTGGCTGGTTCGATTTTAGCTCTTTGGACTTCTCCTTCAAAACCCTGGAAGTCCAATCGATGAGACTCCACCCTCTCCCATTAGCACCGGCTTTTCCAAAACCTTACTCCCTAACGCTGGTCCAACTTGGATAGCTTCTACCATCACGAATCCATTAATGACTAGTAAACAATGCTTGGATCAGTGCGTTTTCTTAGTTTTTTTGCCGGAAGTTTTAGTCCAAGATATGTTAGCTTCTGAGAGATATGTTTAGATTCATGTATTCATCCATTCTCTTCTATTTGATTGTGAATATAATTATCTTTTGGGTTTTGTGATTTTTTTCCTTTGTAAAAATCTGGTTCCACTTTGAGGTATGGTAACCACAAGAGTGATGTCCATTTACACTATCAAAATCCTATATCCATCAGAAATCTGATTTGAATCATTATGGTACTACTGAATCCAGTTCTAGTATTGTAAGAATGGATTTGTGCCTCATAGTGTTGGAATTCCAGTTGGTTTTATGTGATTATCTTAACAAAATGTTGATTGGACCATCATGTCATGAGTCAAGTAATGCCCAAATAGATGAACTCAAGCATTGATAATTTACACTTTAACTATTTAACATCAACCACAAAACTAAATCATTAAGCAGATTGTATTGCTAATGGTCTATGGTATTCACACCGTCTACACAAACAAGGACACAACTAGCAATTAGTAACTACCAAGGATTGCAAAGATTTTCAGAATCTCCGTTGCTCCACTTTCAAATTGTAGGCTAAGACTATTTTGATGATATAGCTTAGGTTACAATTTTATATTCAGTACAAAATCTAAGCTTTCATTTATTTTTTTAAAAAAAGGCTTCAAAATTTACATTTAATCAGAGCCATATAAAAGAAGTGGACGGACTGGTGATGGCAAGTCTTTAGTTGGTTGCATCTCTCTGCTCTTTCCCCATAGAATGCTGTAAAGGCCTCCAACCATCAAAAGGCCTCCTAGGACGCTGCAAACACATTGTTGAAAACAACCATGTGAGCTCTTTCATACAAGCTAATGCAATTTGTGTACCTCAAGTTATGCTTGTATTTTGTTTCACCTTCCCAATATGATCACTTCACCAGGAAGAAATAAGGAGAAAATGATGGTGAAAACGAGAGCCAATGGCTGGGACATTGCCATGAAGACCGGTCCTTTCTTCCCGATGCACCAGGCTTGCAAATAGAATGCGACGCCAGCAATAAATATTCCCTGCAAATTGCATCTCAATTTAGATGCAAAATATATTTATGTATGATGGCTCACATCTTTATTTTGTTTTCTTTTACCTTCATGAAATGAATTATGGTAAATTTACCACATTTTCCTCAATCAAAGAGAAGAGATTTATGATCAAAAGGTCATAGTAAGTTTGCATGCTAAGAAATAAGCCTAGATATAGTCAGGACAGCATCTAAGTTTTGTAGGAGTGTACATTATATGCTACTGCGAGAAGGCCTGCATCCAAATGCAGCTTCCATTCTGCAAAGTCTCTCTCAAAGCCCAAGCCGACTAGAAATGATTGTATTGTGCCAAAGATGTCACAGAGGGCACCAAAGACAAGCTTGGAAGGGTACTCCTTCGATATAAGCCCCTGTTCATTTTCAAAAGAGCATTAAAGAGATTAGCCATAATCAATAGGCATCATTACCCCAAAAGATAAGAATCATAATACAGATTTCCTTTCCACAGAGGGGAGAATAATCTGTTTGTATCATTCTATCTCAAGTGTGAATACAAAACTATAATACTAATTTCTAGACCATTAAAGTAGGGTCAATACCTCTTTTCTTTTATTTTACCTGCAACACTATCCATAGTGACCAACATGTTGTAAAAAGAACCATCAGAAAGGTTCCCAAGACCCATTTTGTCTTCGAATTGGTGTAGTTATCTATCGTATTAGTTCCAAGAAAACTGAGCTGTTGATGTTTAAGTGACTTCAGGCTAGGACCTTCATAGAAGGCAATCACCAAGACTCTAGCTAGACAAAGTGCAACTCCAAAGATTTTTGCAATTCCTGATATGCTCTTTAGTTTGATAGTTTCCATTCTGTAATGTGTCAATAAAAATAAAAATTGTCCGAGATGAGAGAGTAACCATTTAACTATAGAGAATCTTTTTGAAGCCCAAAAACCTATGGGCTTAATCCTTCTTGTCAAACTTACCGAAATACCAGAGCTAACAAAAAAGTCATCACAGGGATTGTATTCGTGGCAGCAGATGCCACTGTTGCAGATGTGTAGTTGATGGTCACACTCACCACGTTTACGCAGAATGTAGTCCTAAATTTCCAAAAGTTTTCAGTATTCTTTTTAACAAGAAATTAAAAAGAAGATATACACAATATTTTAACCCACAACAATTTGATAAACAACCATGCGAACTTTAACTTACCCAAGCAAAGCAAGCAAGAAAATCTTGACCAATATGACAAATGATAAGGATGGAGCTGATCTGCTAGGATTTAGAAAAGAGTAAGCCCTAAGATAAATAGATAAAGAGAGAGAGAGAGAGCCTTAATGTAACAGCCCAGGTTCTTGGGCCTGTAACCCTTGACGGCCCAACGAAAGAAAAAAAAAAAATTTACAGGAGGAAGACTCCTAATCGGAGTCTTCTTCCTTCCCATTTCCAATGAAATCGGAGTCGAGAGTCCGGCTAGGGTAGAAGACCTTCCCTATAAAGACCCCCTTCCTCCCTTAGGATCTTACAACAAAAATTTCGAAGAAATTTGAGGGATATTTTCAAAGGAAGCACCGTGGATGGTTGATCGGAAGAGATGGGGGCCGTCGGAGCTGTCTTTGGACATCAGAACAAGGTATTCTTCTTCTCTTTTTCTTTTCGGATTATCTTCCACCGTCGATGTGCTTGGAAGCCGACGAGATGTCGGTTTGGGCTCAAATAGGGACACCCCCTGTTTGCGTTGTTCTCTCCTTCCGCCGCCGGCAGCAAAGAGGGGTGGGGCTGCCACTGGGACGGTAGCTTCACCGTCGTTGAGGTTGCCGGGGAGGATGGTCGGAGATGGCCTACCTGGCCGGATGAGGGGGAGCGCTCGGAAAAAGCTCGGGTCCCCTATTTTGATCGTGGGGAAGAGGAGAAGAAATCTCTTCTCTCTTCTCTAAATAAAAATTAAATTATATATATATATATAATAAATAAATAAAAATAAATAAATAAAAAAAAGGGAGACATAGATAAGAGTTTTGATAAACCTCAATATACAATTTTTTTTAAAAAAAATTAATTTGGTTAAATTGATTTGTTTGATAGGAGAACAGTCCAACGGCCAGGAGCTCATGTCTGGGACAGTCCGCCAGGAGCTTATACCTGGGACAGCCTCTCACGGGCTTTCGTACGTGGGACAGCCGGCCAGGAGCTCATCTTGGGACAACCTTGAAAGGCTTTTTATGTGAAAATTGATTCGGATGATGACTGAGGTATAGACTTGAATAGTCCAGAGCCAGAAAGAAAATGTTAAAAATTCATGTGATTATGAAAAGAGAAATGAAAGATAAGATATGAAATAATTATTGAATAAAAGTATTTCACCTATTAACATATGATGATGCATCTATTTTAATAAGACAGTAAATTTATGGATGTTTGCAGTATTCTGAATATTGAACATGAGATTTTATATTTTATTGGTTATTTTATTTTCAGATTATATTACTATATCAGTGTGATTGGAAATTTTACTGGGCTGTAAAGCTCACATCTTTTCATCTTTCTTTTTTTCTTCTCAGAGTTACAGGACGTTTATGATTGGCTATGGCTTGGTCTTACGAGTGAGCAGATGGATAGATAGAGTACCGTTGATACCTGATCAGAGGATTGAAAGAATATTAATTGTAATTATGTAAGTTTTATGAATTATTATTGAAATTAAATATTATGGTTGATAAGGTTGTAATGATTTAATTTGGCCTTGCATATTTTTTAGGGCTTGCTCTAAGGAGTGTGCGGCCATCACGTATCCGATCCGAATGTTGGGTTCGGGACGTGACAGAATGGTATCAGAGTTTAGGTTTAAGATCATCAGAGATTATGAAGAGATATTAAAAATTTTATGTAAAATTAATAGGATGTGATATTTAAGATGACCACATCTGATACAAGAAATTGGAAGCAAAACAAGGGGATGGGGACTTCACCTTCCAAAAGCTATAGCAAAGGGTACCAACACGGCAGTGCCAATTGCTTGTCTGTAACATACAAAGACAGCAGTATTCATGCCACCATTGAATGCAGCCTTGGAAAGCATGGCCATTCCAGCATAAATGGCTTGGATGACAATGATGGCCATGTAAGGCTTCTTGTCATCCATTGCAAGCAAATTAGCAAAGACTACTGCTCCCTAAAATTAAAATGGACAAATAAACATGTATACACATAAAGAGAGAAGGGCTGAAGGGATATTTTCAGAGAGATCAGAAGGGGAAGATGGGGTTTGGTAGAGAAAGGTGAGGTCGGCTGCTTTCGAGGAGGCATGAATAGACTGGCCGGCTTCATTGTTTATTAATTGTTGCCGTTTTTTTTTTTGGCGTTGTCTAGCAGGACAACATCAGTGCATCATGGGGAAATCTTTTGCCATTGAATTGAGGGTGTGAAAGATTTTTTTTTTTTTCCCCCACCTGCCACGTGGGTGGTGACTGGTCAGCATTTGTTTGGATTCGATGCAAAAGAAGGAAATTACCAAAAAAAAAAAAGGAAAATGCAAACGAAGGCGTTCGGATGCTGCATTCCATTAGAAAAAGTTGGCAGGCTGCCGGCTAGCAGACATCAAGCATGTCAGATCTTTTGTCCTCGTGCTTTCTGAACCCAACCAGATGGTAGTCGGTAGGTGGGAGAAATTATTGCATGCACCGGGTGCAAGTGAACCGGGGCATCGAGGAGTATATGCACGGTGGAGAGCGCGCAATCGGGAATCGGTGACGCGGTGGACAACATGCCACGCAACCCCTTCTATTGCGGGGTCCAATTTGCACCTAGATGGGCCTCCGTATGCATGCACACGTGCAATGGAGATAACATGCCATGCGACCTTGTATTTCATCGATCTCTCCACCGTGCATATGCTCCGGGATTTGCTCTGATCCATTTGCACACGGTGCGTGCAATAATTTCTCGGTAGATGGGGTGGAAGGAAGGAGAGGTGATCGGAGTGGCATACGATGCAGAAACCAGCAGTGACACAAAAATGTTACCAATAATTTCTCGGTAGATGGGATGGAAGAAAGGAGAGGTGATCAGAGTGGTATACGATGCAGTAACCAGTAGTGACACAAAAATGTTACAGGGCTGGTGTGCAACTTTTCCATTGCTGTACTCTTTCTTAGACAACGTATTAGTATGTAATGGGCAATCTGAAAGTTACGTCAGTTGTGTAGCATATTCGTTTCAGATTTCTGCTCGATCATTCATCCAAAAAAAAAGAAAAAAAAATTTTTCTTTTCATTCTGGATATTGTTTAAGCTGAAAAGTGCAAATATTTGTTTTATTTATTTATTTATTTATTTATTTTTGGAGGGGAAATGGAATCCTCAGCAATTATTAGAATTATAAATTAATTATAGAGATACCAGAGTAAAGAAGAAGCAAGTGAAACAACATGATGAAGCAATAAGGAAGATCTAGCTTCCCTGCTTTGGCAGCAAAAGGCTGAGCGATGTGCAAGGGCCTGGTGATTTATTTGGCTTTTCCACTGCAAAAAATGTTTCCATATGGACGGCAGATATGGGTAGGATAGGTCATTATTGGTATCCGCTCTATATTTACCTCAAGATGGGGTGAGGTTACTGGCTGATGGACTCTTGGGATGAGACAGATAGAATAAGGTAGAGTGGTTTAGGTGGGACAGATCAGATAAAGCTTTAAAATTCTTTTTTTTTTTACATATAATTTTTTTTTATCCCAAAGAGAGAATTTATGAAGAGTTATATATATTCCGATGGGTATGGCATCAACTTTATCATTATTTCTATCTACCTCGGATCCATTGTAGATCGAATAACATACATCCCGTTAGAATCAAGACACATTTGGTATTTAATGGAGTACAATAAACTTTTTTATTTATGGTATATTTAAATGATTGAACTGAAAATCCTATGAGATTTATGATTCAATCACTAAAATTACAGATTTGTAGATTGGACTAAACTTATTTTACAACTATTTAGGACTATCTTGTAAACAGACTGCATTTTTTATGGTTAAACCACGAATTTGATAGGATTTTGAATCCAACCATCCAAACATGTCTTTAGAGCCTATTTGGATGTCTAGCTAATTATCTTAGCTTAACTTATAAATTTTATGAGATTTTGGGTCCGAACATCCAAACAAGCTTTTAAAGAATATTAGAAAAATCATGTAAAAAATTGAGATGGTAAAAAACTTCCTTTAGAGGAAAATTCAAAAGTTTTTCTCCAACCAAATGTTTCACTAAATTTCTATGACAAGCTATTCCCATGCACTTCTTAAGCCATCTTTAATTTTTTCTGATCTTCGTGATGTCCAAAGATTGGGAATACCGGTCAAGCAACCTTAAAAATTGAATTATAATTTTAAAGAAAAGCATAGCACCACAAAAGGAACAACAAGCTTCTCTCCTCCATACATTTCTAGCCAATGTCTCATTAGTTGCAATATATTCTTCAATTCCAAACACTAAAAGATTTTGACCTTTTTTTTGTTTTTTAAGTGCCCCTACCTTTCATAGAAGAGCAAAAAGGAAAAAAAAAATATAAGCTTTCTATTCGCTGACTCTGTGATATAACTGTGGGACCTTAGTATTAATTATATACAACAAACAAAATTTTTTATGCACCATGGATGGCATAAAAAATTTAACGTAGAGTGCACATCTCGTTCTATTGATCCATATAGTCATCACTTTCCAACGTACATTTAATATCTGTAAGTCAACTTTTTTATTTAAAAATTTTATATGACAAAATATTTTTATCTTTTGAAAAAAAAATTATGACATTCTGTATCCATAATAATGTGATGTCATAATTTTTTTTAAAAAAAAAATATTTTCATCATTTAAAATTTTTAAATAAAAAAATTGATTTGTAAATATTAAATACGTGTTAGAAAGTGATTGGATAAAAATACCTCTCTCATATTATGATATATTAGACCATATTATGACATCCCAGGCTATATTACATCCCAAGATATTATAATTTTTTTTAAAAAATAAAAATAATTTTATTATATAAAATTTTTAAATAAAAAATTAATCTATAAATATTAAATATATATTAAAAAATAATAATTATATAAATTAATTTAACGAGATAGTATGCTTCATATTGAATTTTCTACGCCACCCGTTGCTCTCTGTACAATAATGGCTAGGTAAAAGCCAAAGGCCTTAAATTCCATGACGCTGCAACGTGACGTTGCTGGTATATTCAAAAGCCTTTGGTTATCATGATTGATTTTGTGGATGACAAAGAGTGGTGTGGTTACTTCAGTCAAGGTCAGAAACGGTTATCAGTAATCAGCATTCATAACAAGAACCCAAATGAAGTAATGTCAACAATTGATTGCTTTCATTAATAATGCAAGTCCCTAAATATCTGCTTCCACTGGCTGCAAGAAGGAAAAGAATTAGAACCATACGTAGCAAAATATGATTTGCAAAAGAAAAAGGTGAATGAATGAACAAATAAAAAATATTTTTTGAGAAAATTGCAGCCACAACAACCCTAAACTCTATATTGGAGAAAATAGATCAGAATCAGAACCATCAAAAAAGTTGATCTTCAATCGTAATGTATCCACATGAACCCAAGATAGACATGGTGAGAAGTGGACCCAGTTATAGAATGGAGAATTAGATATTAGGTATTCACAATTAGGATGCAGTCGCACATACATCTATATTTTAAGAAGCCTGACCTTGGAAAGGCATTATTATACCATTATAAATACACTACTCATTGGTGGAAGTATCTTACTTCCTTCATTTTTTTCAAAAAAAAAAAAAAAAATCAAAAATGGATATCTATGATTCATTTTTGGCTTGTTCAATCATACTCATTATTTAGATAAAAAAATAATAATGATAGTATAGCAAGTTTGATATTGCTATCAGGCTTTATTTTTTTTTTTGGTAAAAATCAGGCTAAAAAATATTGAGACCATTTTTTAATGTATATCATAAAAATAAAACCACAAGACTCTCTTCAAACTTATGAAGATAAGAAGAGCTTACATTATATAAAATTACTAATAATATAATAGATCGAAGGTATATGGATTTAGGGTTCTTGGTATTATACAGAAAAAATGTTCAAACTGGGTGACATGGTGATGTGGCTCCTCTCTCCTCCACGCTATTCTTTGCGTCTTCGTTCATCGACTCACATATCATATCCTCCTTGCCTTTTCCCCACAGAACAGTATACAGGCCTCCGACCATCAAAACTCCACCTAGGAGACTGCAACCAAAGTACCAGTCATCATAATGCAAGGCTATACATGCATACATACATGAGTTAATCAAATCTTAAACATAAAAACCTAATTAGACAAATTCACCTTCCCAAATAGATCAGCTCGCCTAAGAAAAATGATGAACAAATTATGGTGAAAATAAGGGCCAATGGGGTGGACATGGCTAGGAAAACAGGGCCCTTCTTGTTGATGCACCAAGTTTGCAAGTAGAAGGAAACACCACTAACAACAAATCCCTGCCATGCAATGTTAATATTAGTAAGAAAGGATGGTTATATTTATCAGTTTGGAAGGAAAAGGAAAAATCCTCTAATCTAGTGTGACTAGTGAATTTAACTAGATATATATTATATCAAGATAATGGTTCGATATCATAAATACTGTATTTGCATAGACAATTAAACAAAACATACATGCATAGCTAATGAACCAGAACACGTACATTCACATATATTATTTGAAATGGTTTAAACCACTCTAGTTACAATTCTACATTAGCGGGGAAAAAAATACTTGATATATATACTGACAGAATATAAGATAGCAAGCAGCCCGATATCTAAGCCTATCTTCCATCTCGATATGTCTCTCTCAAATATCATGGCAACAAAGAAAGACTGAACTGTGCTGAAAAGGCATTGGAGTGTCGTAAGAAGAAGCTTTGAAGGGTACTCATTTAATAAAATTCCCTGTCCAAAAGGAGGAGATTAGAAATATTGATTTTTAAGTATGAGAGTATTAAGGGAAATTTTATTATGATTTATGATTAACCCTCTCCAAGTAAAAAAAAAATTGTTACAATGTACCTGGACAACAAGCGCAAAAGACCAAGTTGTGGTAGCAGTGACCATGATGAAGGATCCTTTCATCCAGTTCTGCTTTGAATGGGCAGGTCCATGGCTGGTGGAGCTTGTTTTGTGGCCCAAGGGGTGATAATGGATCAAGGGATTTAGATGGGGGCCTGTGTAGAAGGCGATGGTCATGATTCCAGCCAAGCAAAGTGCTAAACCCAAGGCCTTGGCCACTCCTGAGAGGCTTTTCAGGTTGATAGTTTCCATCCTGTTATATGTTGTTGGATAGTCATGATCAGGAAAAAAAAAAGCAATATTTCTCTCTCTTTCACACTTACTTGTTTTTTTTTCTTTTCCAATTCAAAAACATGTATTGCTAGATTAAACCAGCAAATCAAATCTTTGTATAGCATGTTTAGTTGTTCATGTAGATACATGCATGCTGTAAGAAAGCTGCTTCTCTCTCTCAATCTCTCTAGAGTGGAAAAATATAGAAGGAAGATTCGGATGCTTCTTTAAATAGTCAATCATGCATGCATATGCATATAATTAAATACATCCACCCATAAAGATATAAATTTTACCATTTATATGCACATCTAAATATGTGATGTTCGAGATAAAAGACCAATGATAAATGATATGAATTCGAATAGCTGCAAGTGGATTATAAGACAGAATATAGTTATGCCTTCCATGGCATGGGCAAAGCAGTGCTATCATAGGTCTGCCATTTTGTAGTGCTAAGAGACCAACACAATGAGAGTGGGTGGGGACACAGCTGGTGCAGATGTCCAAGAGATGAGGAAAAATAAATAAATAGAAATGGGAGAGGGTTATATTCCAGTCTATGGCTTCGCTTAGAGCAAATCCCATTTGAGATTTCAATAACTGGGGTCATTTGTTCTCGCTGAAAGTTTCGGCTGACCATCAAAGCATGTGGAAGAGACTACAATCCTTGGCGTGGACAAGTAATATCTGAATAGAAATGTAATGTTTCTTTGAAATTAATGCCTGAAATAGTCTTGATTCTTATTATTGTTATGTAGGGGCCCATTCTTTGTAACTTGTTTTTTAGCTGACTAACATCAATAATAATCAAGGGATAACATCATGCTATATACCTTGGATTCCCATCAAAAAGAGAGAAAAAAAAAACCATTTGAAGCAAAGCTCAGGACATTTGTGTGATGCTCTCGAGAGATCATAGTCATATGATAGAATCGTCTTGGCTCACAATATCAGGATGGTGAGTGATAAAAATTTATATTCATAAAAAGCTAGAAATAGATAACTACGGTCTCTTCATAAAAAGATAAATATGATCTTGTTATATGGATACAAATGACTGGTCCACAAGGCAATTATACACCGAACTATCAGGAAGTTTAATCATAATAATGGGTATCTTTGGCCTAGGCCTAGCTCACATGTATTCTCTTGCATGATCATGGATAAGAACATATGACCATTATCGCCTAGCCTAGTTGTTAACTGCACCATTGGAAACTCTCGTATTAGTTCATGATAGTATGTAATGGGTGCTCGAACTAGAAATCATATCCCTCATTGCTACGTATTGTGCTTGTGCGTCTCTTTTTTATCTTTTCTTAGTGTTGGCGTTTTTAGTTGATAGGCTTAAAGCCATATACATACATATGTATGTACGTTTGTATGTGCATAGTACATCCTTTTGAGATGAGAGGGTATCTACTCCTTCCAAATTCAAGAACAATGGTTGAAAAATAAAAAATTCTCATGATCCACACAACTAAAAATACCTAGAAATTAAAATTGGTGTATTTTGGTGGACTCTGATTTATACATTATGTAGATTAAAAAGAAAAAAAGAATGGTTTTCATTGTGCTATTGTGTTAAAGAACATGGTAAAGTATGTATATTGAGAATAAACATGATATATATGTGCACATGCACATACACACGCGTGCTCGTACATTGATTGTATATTTTTGCATCCATTAATTTGATGTATAGGTTAGAGATCAAAAAACATGTGTATATATATATATATATATATATATATATATATATATATATACTGTTAGATATAATATACTATACTTACACTTTCTAGCCCATGCATCAAGTAGATAGTTTAAATAATGTGAAACAATATATGTTTCTAATTTCTTGATATATAGGTTATGAGCTTTTAAATCAAATGATTCTAAATATGTAAGCAGTTTAAAGGTGATAAATAAAATCTAATGGCTCAAATCATCAACATAGATTCTTTATTGTCCTATCTAAATCTGAGCGGATTTTAGTAGAGATCCATTTGATTGTAGCTAGATCTCTCTTTTTGTATATATAGATTTCGGTAGAGATCTAGCCGAGTTTAGCTAAGTCTCTTATATATAATTATTAATTATGATAAATCTTATACAAGCCAAATTATGCCTTCATTAAGGTATATATGAAGGGGCTTAAGGATGATGGGGCTAGTCTCATTGCCTACAAGTCTTTGTTTGATTAAAAATAGAAGTGCATACAAATTGATTCACCAACCCCTCCCCCCCAACAAAAAAAAAGAAAAAAAAGGAAAAAAAAAAGAAAGAAAGAAGGATAACTCTGCTGTTGATAATTAACCCTATTATTATTTTGCCAAGCGAAGAAAAACAACATCAATGCACTCAAATTCATCCTGTATGCTTATGAACTTCTAACGGACTTGAAGATCAACTTCTGCAAGTCTCTGCTTATTGGATTGGGAATCAGTGAAGATCAAACCTCTTCTCTTTCTAACATTTTAAGTTATCAAGTGGCAAAGTTATCCATACAGTACCTGAGTATACCGCTTCATCACTTGGTACTCTATTAGGGAGATTGGCTTTTTCTTTTGGAAAAGATTTCAAAGGAAATGGGTGGATGGAAGAGGAGGTGTTTACCAACAGCTTGATGTCTTATGTTAATCAAAAGTTTTCTCAAAGCTATTCCAATCTATTGAATGTCCGTTCTACAGCTTCCAGTTTCAATAGTGAAGAAAATCAACATAACATGTCAAGATTTCTTATGGGATGATCAGCGGCTGGGTAGCAAAATTAAGCATCTCGCCAATTGGCACATGATATGTAGGCCAAGGAGGTATGGGGGACTTGGTATCACAAATCCTACCAACTTAAACCAAATCCTTTTATTGAAATAGTGGTGGAAATTTTATCATGAACAACAAAAATCTTGATATATATTGATTAGAGTCATCTACTTGCAAAGAAGCTTCCATCCAATCGAAATTGTTATTTGAGGAACATCGCTTCTCCTTTCTGGAAAGGCGTTCTTAAGACATTCAATCTCTTCAAACAATAGTTTCACTTAACCATGGGGAATGGACAGCAAGCATTATTTTGGCAAGATCTTTGGATTGGTGAAAAAATGTCCAGCTCATCCTTCCCACTTTTATTTCTACTTACTAGAAACAAATCATGTAGTGTGGCAAAATTTCTTGCTCAACATGATTGACTGTCAAGTTTCAGAACTCCATTAAGTCATCGGGCAGTATTGGAATTTCAAGAATTATCATCAATTCTCAGAACAGTCAGTCTAACAGATGGTTTGGATACATTTTCTTGGAAGTGGGGACCAAGAGATACCTTTTCTGTAGCTCGATGTTACCAATTTCTCATGCATGGGGGAATAATATCCCACTTTAGCAGTATCATTTGGAAACTGCCTATACCAGCGAAAGTTAAATTATTTGCATAGCTATGTTATAACCATAAGATTCTTACAACCAAGAACTTGCAAAAGAAAAGAATACAAGGTCCTGTTAGCTGCCCACTCTGCTTGGACGACATGGAATCAACAAATCACTTGATGACACAATGCACATGCACTAAGGAATGCCGGCGTCTTATACTGCATAGTCTGAAAATTTCAGATCTACCAACATCTTATTGTGACCTTTGGGTAAATGAAGAGAAGGTAAAAGAGTGAGGATGCTGTCACCAGTAATTGAAAGTTTAGTTGCTACATGTAGCTGGTGCATTTGGAAAGAAAGGAACCAGCGTGTTTTTCAGTTTGAAGCTCAATCGGCCAAATAAATAGTGAAGCAGACAGCATTTGTATTCACCAGCTGGACATCCAACAGTTGTAATGATAATTTGACTCTAGTTGCTTCAACACTAGAGAAACTTACAAAGATGAGATGCTGAAAGATGGGAGCTCATATGGGAAGCACGGGAAAGAATTACATCCTTTTAACACCTCATTAGGTTGGGTTGGTGGGGTGGCAAATATTGATGTGACAAGAGCATGCAGAGAGTGATGGGCTTCAATTGGGTGGAAAATTATTCACAAACCCTTATGCTTGACAACAAGGAAATGGGAGAATATTTTGGTGGAGGATCTCATTGATAGTACGTAGATATTTCAACTAAGGACTCTTCTTAGACTACTTCTAAAATTTCACGTTTTATGTGTGCTTGTCTTGCCTCATGATGCTTAATTTCTGGCACACAGACATTTTTATACATAAGCTTGCTTTTACTTAATGAATACCAAGCATGAGGGGAGTATCTTACTCCCTTCATTACTCTCAAAAAAAAAAATAATAATAATCAACCCTGTAGCATACCTGACTAAAAGAAGTTGATCCTAGCCAACAAATATTCTTTCTGCAGTGTCCTCTAACCTTTTATACTATTGGAATGGTGCCTTCAAGGTTTTAATCATGACATACACGTTCTTAAAGAACAGCACTATACGACCATCTCTGCTGAGAGATCGTCACGAACGAGAAGACAATTCCCAATTTCTAGAGACTCTGACCGATTACCAGTACTAAGCATAGTTTTACTACTTCTGATTGGGTTTAATTCAGAGCGCACACAGAAAAGAAACCAGCCATGGCCACATGGGCATCCGCCGTGTTGTCCCCCAGATATGGTTAATACTAGATGAAGGAAAGGTTAATCATTTTGTCCACTTTTAATGGTGCTTGTGAGCAACAACTCTTTTTCTTGTGTTTGATAATTGTAGTCATTAATTTTACTTTATTTTGCTTTGGAGAAACAAGAAGATGCCTTAATTCATTTTTCTTTAACTAAATATCGTGTCTTTGAAGATGCTTAATTATTAAAGTACTATGATTATATATTTTTCCTTCTTGCTGTAACTATATATGATCAATAGTGAACAAGATAGAGGCCTACCGGAGTAGTAGGGCTAAGAAGAAGGTGATCACTGGAATTGTGTTTGATGTTGCAGAGCCCACCGTTGCCGAGGTGTATATAAGTCCAATGTTATACATGATCATACTCAATGTAATCCTAAAAGTCCAAGGGGTCAGTATTATTATACTGAAAAATCTAGACAAAGTAACAGTAACTTGTACGTAACCCAACATACCCCACCATTGCATGCATGAACACCTTGAGCAATAGCAGAAATGATAGTGGTGGAGCACTTCTCCTGAATATTGTTGAGCAAAGACATCAACACAAAACCAGAGATGGTGCATATCTTCCAGAGGTAGATCATAGCAAGAAGCAAAAGAAAACAAGTTTGTTGAGATTGATCTTTACCTTTCAAAAATAATAGCAAGTGGCATTAGCAATATGGAGGCAGCTGCTTGCCGGTAGACGATGAACACATATGAGCTCAAACCATCATCAAATGCTGCCTTGGAGATCACATAAAACCCGGTATACATCAATTGTATGAAGATCAGAATCATATAAGGCTTCTTTCCATCCATAGCACTCAAATAGCTAGCCTCAATATATAGCTCTGCTAATTAAGGAAGTAGAGTGAGTTGCATTTGAGATAGATATGGGCAACCTTAGCTAAATGAGTAGTACAAAGACAAGCTATCATGAGGGTACTAAAGAATGGCCATCATGTGGGCAGCCTTATATAAGAAGGTATGAGGCCAGTGGTGTTTGCTCTACAAAGGTGTCCGATGGAAATACCTATGGAGTACTATTTAACTGTGGTTTGCTTTTGTGGACAGAATAAGGTTCTTAGCCGCATTGCATGGCTATAGATGCTTTCATGAGTAGAAGGGTTGTCTACGGCCACTTCAGATATTTTAATTAGTCGTAATCATCATGATCTTGGAAAAAAGCGGGGAGAATATTTCTCATTTCCCAAGCCTATATTAATGTATGCCCCATATCTTTAGGGCTTCATCAATCAAGCATCATATTGAAATGATAGGACCTCACCAAGGTCACTATATTGGTCTCCTTTCTTCAATGCCAGGGTGCACGTGACACTTTGCACCTGGAAAAATTACGTTGACACTTTGCACCTGGAAAAATTACGTTTTGTCGCTCTCATTGAGATGGCTCCATTACTAGCTAGTCGAGCCAGGGAGAAGTGTGTGTGATGATGAGTCAATAGTCCATCAATTTTTGAGTTCTAAATAGTGCCTATTATCTTGTCTTCTAAAATATTTTTTTTTCCTTTTTTTTTTCTTTTTGATCCAATGATTTATCTCTTTTTTCTTTTCTTTTTTTTGAGACAAATGTCTTCTAAGTTACTGAGTAACAAGAATATAGTAAAATTAATGGACCATAACTACTCTCAAGAAACTCTCAGCTTTTCAGATTCTTCAAAGCTATAGCAAACTGTCTGTCTCCAGACTACAAACAGCTTCATGGAGGAAGCCTGGTAGCTGATGGCACTCAGAATATAATCTATGACTTGAAGAACATTTTGATAAAAATGGAGTAGAAAATGACAGAGAAGGGAGTGCTCCCTGCTCATGGACTGCTTTAGCTTGTCATTTTGGAATCTTGCTTTGGATCAGGTGCTCCACTGTTCCTGTCATCCTCTGTAGTACTGTTTTCTGATGTTGTATTTTGGATGAGATTTTTTTTTTTTTGTTGAGTCTAATTTTGAACTCACTTATTCTGTGCTATGTACCTTTCATGAACGGCTCTATTGCTATATATAGACGCAGTGGACCAATAGAAAGAAGGTCATATGCCAACGCTATAACAACCTCGGGTGTACGTTTAGCACGGCTGAAGCATTTCCTCCCCATTATCTCCAATTATACACACATTAAAAATACAAATATTGATAAATTCTTAGTGCAAACTCTCTCTCATTTTCGTAAAAGCACCACGTGCTGGTGGTCCCACGCATGCTTTTTTTTTTTTTCATTCCATAATTGGAAAATTTTATGGAAAATGTTTGATCTTAAGTGCATGATAGCTTTGCATTGCTCATTCAAACATTTATATGTAGCTCCATTTGCAGCTGTAGCCCTTTTAGTTGAGTCATATATGGAAGCTGAATCCCATTTTGGTTCCTTACGATTAGCATGTTAACCACTAAAAATAGAAATTAAAAATAATTTTAAAAAAGCTATCCAAAGTAGAAATCTTATCCTATCTCTATCAAAAAGGAGAAATTATTGGCCACACTGCATGCACCAATATGGTTGTGTATGCAGCCAATCATAACCACCAATTACTATAATAATGTATCGAGATGCCTGCATGATAAATGGGTTCACAGGAACCATCAGCCGTGCATGGCCACATAGGCAATAATGTTTCTGCCAAAAGAGGAATCAAGGTCATTGGGTGGCACTTTGAATTACCATCTACAGTTCTATGATCCACCATCTTAAAAAAGATTTAAGAGATGTTATGCATTCTGAGGGGGAGGATTATAAAAGAAAAACGAGTGGACACATAAATCTCCTAAATGGCTGGCAATGCTGCACCTCATAAGTCACAGCAAGTTATTATTTAAAGAGTACAGACAATCTATAGTGGGGCATTAGCCGACCCGGTCCACTTGGGCTATCAACCACTCTAATTGCGGGCCACTTTGGCTGGACTCATCAGTGGTATAACGACCTCTAATTTTGGCAATAACTTCTTCTTGGCCAATGACCAACTTTCCTGCATTCTAAAAGCTTTGGGAACATTGTTTGGTCTTTGCTAACAAGCGTAAAGGCCTCACCACTCTGAAGTTGTTCTTTCAGTTCGGTATATTTGGGCACGCGGTGCCTTTCGTCGAGCTTATTATTATTATTATCATTGTTTATCTCTAAGTTAGAATCTATCAAGCATTGATGTTGAAATATAGTACTTGATATGATTATCGAGCTATATAATATGGATAATGAAGCCATGCAGATGCAAGAATTGGCTGGTTCATTGTGCCAAAAATATTTTAAAATAACTTTTCTATGTTCTTAGTTTAGGATGCTGGAACTATCATCTTTGCTCTGCCTCTTTCTCTCGAAAAAAATTTGCCCTCCCAAAACATCAATCTCGAGTATGCAACTTTGGATTAAAAATAATAGTTGATACTATTGTCTAAATTACTACTTAAACATAGAAAACTTGATATTCTTATTTGTGGTACCACCACCACTTTGCTCTGTTAGCTTCGTTTCGAGTTTATGAGCTCTATAGAGACAAATAAGAACCTTTTTTCCTAGAGCGCCGAAGCAAGCGAAGCAGACCACAAAAAGTGGAGCAAGTGGAAAGGAGGACCAACCTAATCACTTTAGTATATCAGTTGAAGTCCAAATTGATTTACTCTATATATATCTCTTGTAACCTTAAAAACTAGAGAATAATTGAATGTTTTGGAAATCAACCATATTGGGGGCTAAGATTTGAACCTTGCACTCCATAATCTCCAATTCTCTATAGTGACACTTTGTGTCCTTGTTCATGGACATACGTCTATATGCCTGTTGCGGCCAACTCTCCGTCACCCATCGTCGAAAATGATCACCTCCAAAATAGCGCCTGCACAGACCGGATTTGTGTCCGACGGAGATCCTCCGATACTTAAGTCAAAGAGGGAAGTTGATGAACAGGAGTTGAATGTAAACAGTAGCAGAGGTTTAGCCCAGCGTAAGCTTACCAGCCCTATTTTTCTTACCTCCTTTTATCGATGAGGTTTCGTAACTGTCGGACGTGGTCCCGTATTTTATGGTGCTAAATCATCGGACCATAATCAAGTAGTGGATCGTTAATTTTCACTGATTGCGCCGTGATATGCGATCGGTAATCGTTCATAATAGTTATGGTATGTTGAGCAGATTGGCCGATCATATATCGGTAGAATTGATCATGTGTCGGTAGAATTCATGAGTGACCATCGACTAGTAGTTCTGTTATGCTGATGGTCTAAGTCATCTGCTGTCGATTGGTAAAAATTGAATCATTAGTCGGTCAGCTGGCAACAGATCGGTGCGGTTCACTCAGTTGGTCAATGAAGAATCAGAACCGCATATTCAGCCGATGTAGAGTCAGAGTTGTATGTCCGGTCAGTCAGCTGTTGTTGAGTCAGAGTCGGAGTCGGAGTCAGTAGTCAGTTGTATTGAGTCGAGGGTCGATTGACTTACCCCAACAGTTGCCCCCCACTCCCAAATCCAAAGTAAGTCGACGTGTATATTACCACGTAGTTTGTCACGTTGGACGAAGGGAGTTATTTTTTATCATATCGAATCTCGATTTTGATGCCATTTTCTTCGAGATATGGGTGATCGGCTATTTTGTCGTGTTGGCAGGTACAGTCGTCTGTCACACTGAACGGACGATTCGGTATCAGTTGTCAGTGTCAGACATCATTTCGGAAAGTCGATTCGGTGTCTGACGATATGATTTTGACAAATAGATTTGTTCCACATGTTCGAAAGTTATTGGATCGAAATTGTTCACATGGATAGAGGTGACATGGCTCAATCTGGGGCAAGTACATCGAACCATCCAATCAATGGTCGGTCCAGATATTGCCACGTGTCGTCATCTGGTATATCTTCGATTTGACCGTCTTCATCTCGACCAATGAGGGATCCTATATATAGGGTCACTCTCAGCCAAATTTTTACTTTTCACTGCTTTTGCTGCTGGGATTCTGCCGAATTGTTGCCCCAACGCCCAAGGTTATCGCTTCCAACCTTCAAGTCAACTTCATCTTTCTTTCGAGTCCTTTCCTCTTTCCTCTAAAGTCTCTATTTTTTTTAGAGTTGTTCTCATGGCTAAGGCCTCTCCTTCTTGGAAAGATCGGTCGGAGAATCCGACTGATGAATCCCAGTCGAGTCTAGATGTGGAGTCCTCTTCACTTTTAGGACCGAATGTTGAACGGCTTCGGGAGCAGTTTTGTATCCCGGAGCAGTTTCAACTTTTTGCCTCTGGGGTCTTTGGTCAAGTGAATGACCCACCTTCGAGTCAGGTGGCTTTCTACGTCGAAGATCTTCAGGCGGATCTTTGATTTTTGATTCTGAAGTTTGTCCGAAATATTTTGGATTATTACAGATTTTGCCTGGCTTAGCTGGCACCGAACTCGATCCGACTGATAATTAGCTTTGCTTTGCTATGTCGGATATTGCCGACCATACCCCGCCCTTCTCTTTTTCAGACTCTCTTCGTCCTCCGACCTCGTCCGAAGGTCTGAGGGTGGTGGTTCTTCAACCTCTGAAAAGATCTTTCTTTTATCATCGATCTTCCATCGTCTATTCATGGATGGAAGAATAAGTTTTTCTTTGCTTCTTCTTCCCTTCCTTGGGATTTTTCTTCTCGTTAGGGCGATCCTCAAACCGATCCCAACGACAACAGTCGGATAGAGGTCGACAACCAGGAGGACTTTCATCGGCTAAAAGATGTGTCGGTGCCGAAACAAAAAGAGCTTATAACCGAACAGACCATTTATGACACTGGCCTTAGTTCAGTTCCTCGTCTAGGTATAGTATAGATGGTCAGTTATTTCTGATTTTCCTTTTACTTACTGAATTATACTGACCTCTATTGTAATTGTAGCCATGCAGCAGAGGATGCGAGTGTCGAATGCCGACATTCGTCTGCACGCTGCCAAGAAGAGGACAACATCTGAGGCCGGGCCTTTGCGACCATCAAAGAGGCATCAAGCACCGGCTCTAGTCGGTGTTTTAACGTCGGCCGTAGAACCCGATACCCCATAGACATCGGTTCTTGAACCAGTCTTGGCACTGTCAGCTCTGACGGTGCTCCCTATTGCATCGTCTGAAGAAAGGGCGACAAGGAGAAGTACCGAAACAACATCGGTAGTTCCGCCACCTGAGGTTCGAACCAAGGCTAGAGAGCCCAAACAATCTGCGGCTGCATCAGTTGCTCCTTCAATTGGGGTGCTGTCAAGCTCAAGCTTTCCCTCGCTTTCAAACGTGGGGTTGCCGACAACAGACCAGGGGAAAGCTCCGATGGCATCGGTGGATGATGCAGTATCGGAGGGCCATGCGGTGCACTTCAACCTCCAAGTATCCATCGATGAATCGGCCCTGGCTAATTCTGTACTGACCAAGCGACTGTACCAGATGACTCTCCTTCCGATCGATCGGGAGCGTCGGAGGAAACGGTCGGTGGTTGAAACATTTTCATCTTTTTACCCGACCATCATCGAGGTAAGTCTCTTTGATAAGCTTTCTTTCTTCTTTTTTTTTTTTTTTATAACCCGATTTATCCTCTGTCTGTAGTTGATCCACCACATGTTTGACCTAGAGGTCGGCTACACAAAGTTCGCCGACATCCGTAGTGCGTGGAAGAATAAGGTGGCAGTCGTCGATGCTGAGAAAGCGGCTGCACTTGAACAACTCAAGTCGGCAGCAGAGCGGGAAGCCCAACTTCAGGAGGAGATTTTTCGACTAACTGACGACTTGGCATCCTCGGGGGCTGAACTTACGTCGGTTCGTAGGGCTATTTCGGCTCTTGAGGCATAAGTCAAGAGCAAGAAATATTCTATCCATTGGCTTTGATCAGAGCGAGATGGATGCATCGAAGAACTCGAAGCTGAATGTGGACGTCATCGGGCCAGCCTGAAAAGGTTAGCGCTGGCCGAAGAAGAATTGTCCTCTGCTCGAGCCGATGCTGATTTGGCTAAAGTGGAAGCAGAGTCGGCAAGAGAAACACTGGGTCAGATAGTCGAGGATTTTCGAGGTTCGGAAGAATACAGGGAAGAGATCCTTGAAAATGGCTTCACTTCGTACTACGTCGGGTATGAAGACCGTCGTGATGCGATCGAAAAACTATACTCGAATCTCGACTTGAGCAACATCGTCCCTCTAAGATCGGAAGACAGAGTTGCTGAAGAAGAAGCTGCTCCGATTCAAGAAGAAGCACCGACTGAGCCCGAAATCGTTCAAGTCGAGGATGCTACACCCGAGTAAAGGAACGATGATGAAACTTAGTTGGTGTATTTTTTTTTTTATAATCAGATACCTATAATCGGACTTCAGTCCAATTTTGTACCTTCTTGTTTTGGCAATGAAAATATTTTTCTTCTAAGTTTTAACTTTATTCGTCTAGAATATTATCTACAATATCTGCAATGTAAAGTAGTCACCGAACATAATCGATGATCCGATCATTCGGTAGGATTTATAGAATATCCATTAGTCGTGTAGTCATTTTGACGTACTTGATAGAAATTAGGATAACGATTGTAAGTCGAATATCCCGTGTCTAACATTTGGTCAGGTTTGTTCGTCGAATTATCTGATAATCAGTGGTAAGTCGAATATCCCTCGACTGACCGTAGCCTTGTCGATATAGTTTTAATCCGATCTTGATTATTTTGGCGTTTCATTCCACTTAGTTAGGACTAAGTCGGTATATTAGTCTTCCGACTGTAGTCAGCTTTTACAGTAGAAAGCTGACATTGTAAACCGAGATATAATCGGTATTATGGCTTTTGCGGTGAAAGCCTATGTAATTGTTGTCGGTTGAGATTGCAGTTGGTATGTTGATTTTTGCATGAGAACCAAAATACAGTCGTCATCGAATCAGTTGATTCTTTGATTTTTATAGTAGAGACTGAGATAAACTCCGTATTAAAGTACAGTAGATAGGTCGGCTTTGGCAATGGAAGCCGACATATAGCCAACAGTTGATAAAACTTGTCAAAGGCTTGTGATTCTGAAATTTTGATTGTATTTTAAATAATGTACATATCGACATCTTTATTGATAATACATCTTCAGATTACCGGCATTCAATGTTCGGAGAATCGTCGATCCTTCGAGAGTTTCTAGCCGATATGCATCCGATCTAAGAGTTTTCGATATTTTGTAAGATCCTTCTCAGTTCGGGGATAATTTTTCTCGATCCAGAGGTTTTGAGACTTCTGCTTTTCTTAAAACCAAATCTGTCAGTCGAAAGACCTTCGGCTTGACTCTTGCATTGTAATATCGGACTATCCTTTGTCGATATGCAGCCATCCAAACTTGAGCTTGCTATCGGAGTTCTGAAATGAGATCTAAATCGGCTCTCCAATATTCAGAGTTGCTCGGCTCACTATATTGCTCCACTCTTATTGACAACAATCCGATCTCAAGCGGTATCATTGCTTCTATCCTATAAGCTAAGTTGAATGGGGATTCTCCAATTGGTATGCGGAGAGTCATTCGATACGTCCATAAGACCAGATATAATTTTTCTACCCAGAGACCTTTAGCTTCATTCGGTCAGATTTTTAGCCCATGTAGGATTGTCCGGTTGGTTACTTCCACCTCACCATTTAACTGTGGATGGCCGATCGACGTGAGTTTGTGTAATATGGAACTTCGCACAAAACTCTCTGAAATTTTGGTTATCAAATTGTCGACCATTATCGATGATGATGGTGTGTGGTAAATCGAATCTGTAAATGATAAATTTCTGAATGAAGTCTTTCATTTTGTTTTTAGTGATTTACGTCAGAGATTCGGCTTCTACCCATTTGATAAAGTAGTCGATGGTGATCACTATGAATTTTCTCTATCCGGATGTCGGGGGAAAGGGCCAAGTATGTCAATCCCTCATTGTACGAAGGGCCATGGTGTTACAATCGACGTCGGCTGATTAGTCGATTGATGTTGTATATTTACATACTTTTGACATGGTTCACACCTTCGGACGAGTTCAACTGCATCTTTTTTCATGGTGGGCCAGTAATATCCTTATCGCAGAACTTTATAATCCAGAGACTTGCCCCCTAAGTAATTTTCGCATACATATCCCTTCGTGCATTTCTCTAAGTGCATAGTTGGCATTCGTAGGTCCTAACACTTTAGCAAGGAGAGAGAGAGAAAGATTTTTTGTAAAGATGATCATTCATTATTATATATTGAGAGGCCATCTATCAGAGTTGTTTAGCCTCTGAAGAGTCCGCATGAAGGATCCCATCGATCAGATATTGAACGATCGAATCCATCCAGCTTGGTTTGATAGTGAGCTGCAATACTTCCTCGACTTTATCAATACTCGACTGTTCGAGGCATTCAATAAATATCTGACCCAGCGAGTTGAAAGAGATAATAGCCAATCGTGAAAGTATGTGGGCCCGAGTATTTTCAATTCTGGAAATGTAAAAGATCATTTTCTCCGTCCTTGAGTATCAGACTTCGGCATTATGAAGTACTTTACTAGTGTAGTAGATTGATCGATGGATTCGGTTCTCATCCTCTTGAACGAGGATCGAACTAACCGTTCTGCTAAAGTTGCCAAGTAGAGATACAATGTCTCTCCGACCCTTGATTTTGTGAGCAAAGGTGGAGAAGTCAAGTATTGTTTCAGGTCATCAAAGGATTGTCAGCATTCATCCAACCATGAAAAATCTTTTGTCTGCCATAAAATTTTGAAGAATGGCAAGCATCTCTCGACCGACATAGAAATAAATCGACTGAGTGCGGTAATCCTTCCATTGAGTTACGTATCTCTTTCTTTGAGCTTGGGTGCTTCATGTTGATAATGGCCTTGATTTTTTCGAGATTAGCCTCGATTTCTTGTTGTAAAATAAGAAATTCAAAAAATTTCTCGAAGATTACCCTAAATGCACCTTAATCGGATTTAATTTCATCTGATGCCATCGGAGTGTGTCGAAAGCTTCCTTCAGGTCTTGAACATGATCTGCAGTTTGAAATTTTTTTACCAGCATGTCATCCACATATACTTTCATATTTCATTCGATCTGTATTTTGAATATCTTGTTGACAAGCCATTGATAGGTAGCGTCGGTATTTTTCAGACTGAAAGACATTATTTTGTAGCAGTATATGCCTTTGTCGGTCATAAAAGTCGTGTGCTCTTCATCTTCTGGTGCCATACGGATTTGATTATATCCAGCAAAGACATCCATGAAACTCAGAAGTCGATGGTCAGAAGTCGCATCAACCAATTGACAATCTTCGGTAATGGGAAGCTATCCTTCGGAGAAGCTACATTCAGTCAGTATAGTCGATGTAGATCCTCCACGTTCCATTGGCTTTTCTTATTATTACCACATTGGCAAGTTAGTCAAGATACGTAGCTTCTCTGATGAAGCCTATCATGAGGAGTTTGTCGACTTTTTCATCAATAACCTTTTATCTTTCAAGAGCAAAAGGTCGCTTATTCTGTCTCACCGGCTTAATGTTTGGGTTGATGTTAAGTCGGTGAGTTATTATTTTCGAAGGAATCCCGGACATGTCGGTGGCCAACCAAGCAAAAATATCGGCATTGGCTCTGAGCAATTTTATTAGTTGTTGCCACTCTGAGTCGGATAATTGTGATCCAATTCGGACCATTTTCTCGGGATCTTCTTTTCTTAATGGGATGAAAACCAGTTGTTCAGCCGGTTCACCCCTCTCATGATTTTCTCTTTGGTCCAATTTGTCGACAGGCAAAGAGTCGTCAGGTTTATTATTCTGAGTGGAGATAAGGAAGCAATGTCGGGTGAGTTATTGATCTCCACGCATCTCTCTGACTCCATATCTTGTCTGGAATCGGACTAACAGATGGTAGGTCGAAACCACTGCTCTCAGAGCGTTAAGTCCAGATCATCCGAGTATGACATTGTAAGCCAAAGGTACTCGAACTACCATGAACGTTATGAAAATAGTGCTCTATTATGGTTCGGCCCCAGTAGTTAAGGAGAGAAAAATTCTTTCCTCCACTATGACAGCATCTCTTGTGAAGCCGACCAGTGGCATCGAGACTCTTCTGAATCGGTTAGTCGGTAGTCGCATTCGGGAGAAAGTCGAATAAAATAAAACGTCGATTGAACTTCTATTATCTATAAGGATTCTTTTTACATCATAGTTCGCTATTATTGCTGAAACAACAATAACATCATTATGGAGAGTCTAAATTCTCGGAACATCTTCTTCTGAAAAAATTATTACATTGTCGAGTCGTCGTCACTTTGTCGACTTATCTTCGAAAGTTGCTCTCCTATCCAGTCGTCTGGAGATCATGTTGATCACCTCTGCAGTCGGTTGATTATTTACAGCTTCCTCAGCTTGTAGTTGAGGTCGTCGATCAGCAAGAGATTGAGTCGGTGGATCTCTCCGATATTTTTTGAGGTAACCTCGTCGAATCAGGACTTCTATCTCATCCCTGAGTTGGATGCATTGTTCGGTATCATGACCATGATCACGATGGAACCGACAATACTTCTTCTGATCACGATTTCTCGACAACGCTTTCATTGGTGGGGGGTGTTGTAGATATTCCGCTCCTTCGATCTCCATAAAGAACTGCGCACGAGGAGCGGAAAGAGGAGTATAAGAGTCATACTTGCCGTAACTCAGCCTTGGACTCCATCGTCGGGGCGAAGCTCGCTTATTGGATGGTGGCCGACTTGATTCGGCCAGAGCTCCTTCCTTCTTCTGTTTCTTCTTCTTCTGACTTTTACCTTCTGTCTGGCGGCGGTCAGAAGCTTCTTCATCTGTGCGCATATATTTGTATGCACGCTCTAGAAGTTCAGCATAAGTTCGAGGGAGAGTTTTATCCAGAGAATATGTGAATCGAGATCTCCTCAGATATCTTTTCATGGCTGAGATAGCCATATTTTCATTGAGATTTTTTATCTCAAGCGTGGCCGCATAAAAACGAACCACGAAATTCTGAAGTGAGTCAGTCTTTCCTTGCTTGATCGAAAAGAAACTATCAGAAGTGCATGGCGGCCTTCGACTGGTGCTAAAGTGAGCCACAAAAGAATGTTCTAACTGTCCGAAAGAATATATACTTTCCGACTGAAGCCCAGAGTACCAGGCTCGAGCAGCTTTCCAAAGAGTTGTTGGAAAGTCGATGCATAAGAGGGCATCGGTCGCTCTCTGAATCGTCATGAGAGCCTTGTAGCTCTCAAGGTGGTCGATCGGATTAGTGGATTCATCGTATAGCTCCACCTAAGGCATCTTGAACCGAGATGAGATCGGTTGATCCAAGATGTGCCAAGAAAGCGACTGGATGGTGTGGAAGTCGTAGTCGTTGGAGGACTTCCGACCTTTCACTTGAAGCTGAGAAAGTTGGCGATTGATCTCTTGAAATTTACGTTCATAATCATCAAGTCGTCGTTGGAAAACTCCGAGGGTTGAACCTCCCGATGAGTTAGAAGAGGAGGCAGACGGTGTTCGCAGTCGCTTTTCTTTCCTTGCTTGATCCAATTGAGAAGAAGAAGACCACCGTGAATGATGGGTGGCACGTCGAGAGCACTGCAAGTGCCACTGCTCGTCCCGATGAAAGAGCTGAGACGGCCGCTCTGGTGAAGGAGACTGTGATCACCGTAGATGACGACGGCTGTGCCTGGATGGCACCGACTGCACCACCGGTTGCTCCGTTGGTGGCTGTGGTGGCTGGGTCTATTGCTGCTGGAGGCTTCTGACCATCTTCGTAAGAACAGTTATTTGCTGTACGAGTACAGCGATCTGGACGTCCGTGGTGACCACAAGACGTGAGGAACTAGGCTCTGCTACTGGAGCAGGGGGAGGAACCTCTTTCCAGCGGGAAGAGTGCCTCGTTGATCTGGTTGCAGAAGATCATTGGGCTCTGATTTTCATCATTGCGAGTTATCTGATTCCCCTTCCTGGCACGCCAATCTGTTGCGGCCAACTCCTCGTCGCCTGTCGCTGGGAATGATCACCTACAAAACAGTGTCCGCACAGACGGATTTGCGTCCGGCGAGGACCCTTCGATGCTTAAGTCAGAGAGAAAAGTTAGTGAACATAAGTTGAATGTAAACAGTAGTAGAGGTTTGGCCCAGCGTAAGCTTACCAGTCCTGTTTTCCTTACCCCTTTTATAGATGAGGTTTCATAACTGTCGGATGTGGTCCCGTATTTTATGGCGCTAAATCATCAGGTCACAATCACGTAGTGGATCGTTAATTCTCACCGATTGTGCTGCGATATGCGGTCGGTAACCATTCTTGACGGTTATGGTATGTTAAGCAGATTGACCGACCATATATCGGTAGAACTGACCATATGTCGGTAGAACCCGTGAGCGACCATCGACTAGTAGTTCTATTATGCCGATGGTCTAAATCGTCTGCTGTTGATTAATAAAAGTCAAATCATTAGTTGATCAGTCGGCAACAGATCGGTGTGATTCGCTCAGTTGGTCGATGAAGAATCGAAACTGCATGTTCAACCGATGTAGAGTCAGAGTCGGTCGGTTTTTGTTGAGTCGGAGTCGGTAGTCGGTTGCATTGAGTCGGGGGTCAATTGACTTACCCCAATAATACCTTGAGCCACGTAAATATTTATGCTTTTGTTATTTCCTTATTTTCTTTCTTGCTTCATTATTCCTTCTCTCTACGGTAACATGCTTAAAATACGAAACATAGAAGACGTGTGTAATCAAACAAGATGACAAGGCGTATATATCTAAGATATTTGGATGCTTGGGACTCTGAGTTGTATGGCAGAGACAAGCTAGTTGAAACTATTGTCACTCTTTGAGCCATGGGCTTCAAAGCTGGATACATACAACTTAAAATTGGGCATGGACCACTGCTTTATATAGCTCAGTACATGGGGACGTTCCCTATCATGGAAGCATGATACCTGGTGCAACAGCAAATGCATCGATGTATCCATTTATTCCTTTTCGTAAACATGGAGGGGTGTGTCCTGTGTCATTAGTTTCCACAAAACTAGACTAAATAATCCATCTAAAAAACAAAATCTAAATGATTGAAAAAAAATGAAAGTGATCCATTAGTCACCCTGGAGAACAATTTTAAGGACCCCATGGTCATCTAGTACCAATCTGAGGAATCTAGCTACATTTTTGGACCACTCACATTTGAACCCAATTGTATCTTGTCCCCAGTCCACTTGCAGTGTAAACCAGCTCAACAAAGGGAGATAAAGAAGTTCTACGAAAAAAAAAAAGGGGAGATAAAGCGGGGTTGGTACACCTGTACCTGTCCAGGGCACTTAAACATAAGCCAAATTAGAAGCCATTCATTTCCTCATTCTACAATCAAAAGCCAATCGGATGCTTTTTTTTAAAAAATATATATATCCCTCGCTCTTTGGAGCTGATGAGTAATGATATGCATGTGACCAGAAAAATTTTAAGAGATTATGAACCATTATCCATTTCCCCCCATAAATTACAAGCAAAGAGAGTGTTCTTGTGCTTGGGGAATTGGATGCTTGTGCATACTATTTTTCCCTAGAAACTACAGATTATCTTTTTTTTTTTAAAAGAAGAAGAAGAAGAAGAAAAAGAGACAACTTAAATGGTGTCACATCCACAATCCACAATTTAGTTAGTGATATGCAATTGTAGAAAGTTGGAATGGTTATATTATTCTGTACTAAAATTACTATGAGTAAGAAGAATTGCTCCTAGGTTGACTGATCCTGGTAGGTAAAATGGTAAGATACCTGAGAACACCCACCATTGAAACCGGTCCAATCGTGAAGCACCACAATTAAACCTTTTCGTAGACGCAATCATTAAACGTGAAATATCTAAGCTGCTCACAAAAAGAAAAATTAAAAAGAATGGGTGCTGCTCAAAGAAACACCTCGATGAATTAGTAGCCACAATCACCTCAAGATTCTAACATAGCGAAAGTAGTAGCATCATTCTCATCCCCCACATCTTTGTCATGTCCGCTTCAATTTTCTTTGCTTTTTTTTTTTTTCTTTTCTTTTTTTTTTCTTTTTTCAAGTAGCTAAGTAACTGTCAGCTTTTTGAAAAGAACTGAGATTCCTAAGCAATGATCATGCGAATCCAAGGCGCATAAGTTTGTCAATTGATGCTTGAGATTTGAAACCAAACTTGCACCCTAATTAGGTAGAGATTATATTAAATCAAATTACCTAGCGACATCAAACCAAAATCAAGATTCAAACCCTAAACTAAGTCTGGCTCAATTTTACATCTACTGATTTTGGACGAGGCTCAAATGACATGCTATGCCAAATTACCAATAGCTGAGGTATCATTCGTGCTGAAGAAACGAAAATGTAGAGAAATCACTGGTTTGAATTCAATATATAATAATTTGTATCTTCATCTGAAATGTAGACCTAAAACCTCTCTGGGCTAGGAAATTTCTATTACTTTGTTCTTATGTACAAGTTATAAATTTTTTTTTTATAAGTTCAAAAGATGGAAAGACAAAACTTATGACTAAACTTTAATTTTGTGTTTTATCACAATATAAAATGAAAAAAATGCTAACATTATCTTTCTTTTTTCAAAAGAATGTTGGGTGGATGTCTGGCCAGGACACCACCCCCCAAGATCCTTTCAGTACCACGCGATGCAGCAGGAAGAAAGAAGAAACAAAACAAAAGAAAAAACAATCAAAATACGTGGATCAGCCACAAAATGGCTCGCCTCCACGGGGCATGCAAACTTCACTATGAAAAGAAAATTTTACAAGAGGAGACCTCACCCTCAACCCTTGTACACCCAATTCTCTCTCACATGAAGTTCCCCTCACAAAAGCTCTCTCTCTCTTGGAGACCCCCCTGAACCCCTGAAGAGCCTGGCGAACCGCTGTCCAGGAACCTCCTGCTCCTTCCCTCACAGCGCCCTCGCCCCTCTCTCTCTCCACGGTTCGTACGGCGGCGAGAAACCGAACCGCTCGCCTCTTCTGTTCGTTCTCAGGCTTTTTAAAGGCATAAACACTGTTTAAACTTGATTAGAGAGGGATTAGGAATCCTAAACAAAACCAAAAACCCCTCCGGACCGTTGGATCAAGACCGGGAGCGTCCTCGACCCTTAGATCGCGCTCCGGTCCACGAAATAGGGCCGTGGACCGCGAGAAACGCGTGGGAAACGCCCACGCGGTCCGCAGACCGCGCCGTGGACCACCCGGTCCACGGTGGACCGGGGCAAGGGCCAGCAGGCCCGCTGGCCTGGGCCGGCCCGCGCGCGCAGGCCTGGGCCGCGCCTGCGCGCGGGCCTGCGCGCGCCTGGGCCGCGCACCCGCGTGCGCCTGGGCCGCGCGCCCGGCCTGGGCCGCGCGCCCGCCTGCGCGTGCGGGCCTGGGTCGCGCGTCCCGCGCGCCGCCGCCTGCGGCCGCGCCGCTGCCGTCCGCCGCCTCGATTTTCGTGCCAAATTCGAAAGCTCGTATCTCCTCCATCCGAGCTCCGTTTCAGGTGATCTTGGTCTCATTGGACTCCGTTTTTCGCCGCGAACCTCGCTGTGGGCTCAATGTGGGCTGAATCTCGAGGCGTCAAATCCTAACAATCTCCACCTCGACTCGATATTCGACCTCCTCCAAACTCCGAGAGCTTCTGGATCTCCTCGCCCCCATGCCCTGGGGCAATCGCCTGCTGATCATGGATGGGCAAACATGGGAGTCGAGCCAGGCTGCTCGATCCCATCTCCGTCGTATGCTGTGCTCCTCCTGACCTGAGACCTGCTCGGGGCATCATCCTGCGGCAATAGAAATATTACCTTGCGACGTCGCCTCTCGTCCTCCCGAGTCTCCTGTCTCGTGCCCGATCCGCCTCCTGGAGCTCCACCTCGCTCTGGGCTCCACCTGGCTCCCGATGCTCCACCTCGCACTGGGCTCCCTGCCAGGTAATAATGTCCTCTGCTCCCCTTCTTCCCCTCCAGCACAATCCTATCGCCGCGTAGCACCCTCAGGATTCCTCCACCAGCTACCGTCCTGTAGCCTCTCGAATCCAGTCTGCTAAGTGAGATAAGATTCCGTCTGAAATCGGGTATGTATCGGACCTCCCCCAATCTCCTCACTGCACCGTCATGTGTCCTCCAGCTGACCGTCCCAATGCCTCTGATTGCACAGCTCGATCCATTCGGCAGATATACAGTGCTCTCACTGTTCTCCAGGGAGTCAAACTGCTCCTCTCTGCAACACACATGATAGGGGCATGCAGAATCTAATATCCACTACTGGGAAGAAGTAGATACCTCATCAGATATCTCCAGGACATCTCCATCTGAATCACTGCCGGCCGTCGCTACAGCAGCCACCGTCCGATTTTTCAGTTGATGGCAATCTCTGGCTAGATGCCCCAACTCCTCACATCGGTAACACCTGGTTTTGCTCAAGTCCCTCCTGGACTTAGACCGCCCTCGATGCGATCTCCTGTCGCTCCGTCTACCGCCTCCTGCACCTCCAGAAGTCACCAAAGTTGAGCTATCAACACCTGAGCTCGAAGCTGGGTTCTCCCTCCTGAGAACCTCGTTCTGGAGTATCGCCGCGGTGACCTCGTCCATCTTGATAGTGCTCTTCCCCACTAGAAGAGCAGTCACCAAGGACTCGTACGAAGAAGGAAGTGACGCCAGCAAAACCAGCGCCCTAGTCTTCTCCTCAACGTTCTCGCCAACGCTGAGAAGGTCGGTGAGGATCTTCTGGAAGTGGCTCAGATGCTCCTGCACGCTCTGTCCCTCAGTCATCCGCAGTTGGTAAAACTGCCTCCAGAGGAAAAGAGTGTTGGTGAGAGACTTCGCCATGTACAACTCCTCGAGCTTCGACCACAGCACCGTCGGGGAAGTCTCGCTCAGCACATGGATCACCACCTCATCCGCCAGGTACATGCGGATGGTACTCACCGCCTGCATCTATAGCCGTTTCCAATCCCGCACCTCCATGGTGGTCGGTTTCTCATCGCACAAGAGAGCATCGATCAACCCCTGTTGGATGAGCACGTCCTTCACCCTTGCCTGCCACAAGGAGAAATTGCTCTTACCATCAAACTTGTTGATCTCCATCCTGATTGTTCCTGTTTTCTCCATCTTCAGTCTTGCTCACCACCACTGCAATCTGCGTCCTTGTACCGCCTTGCTCTGATACCACTTGTTGGGTGGATGTCTGGCCAGGACACCACCTCCCAAGATCCTTTCAGTACCACGCGATGCAGCAGGAAGAAAGAAGAAACAAAACAAAAGAAAAAACAATCAAAATACGTGGATCAGCCACAAAAGGGCTCGCCTCCACGGGGCATGCAAACTTCACTATGAAAAGAAAATTTTACAAGAGGAGACCTCACCCTCAACCCTTGTACACCTAATTCTCTCTCACATGAAGTTCCCCTCACAAAAGCTCTCTCTCTCTTGGAGACCCCCCTGAACCCCTGAAGAGCCTGACGACCGCTGTCCAGGAGCCTCCTGCTCCTTCCCTCACAGCGCCCTCGCCCCTCTCTCTCTCCACGGTTCGTACGGCGGTGAGAAACCGAACCGCTCGCCTCTTCTGTTCGTTCTCAGGCTTTTTAAAGGCATAAACACTGTTTAAACTTGATTAGAGAGGGATTAGGAATCCTAAACAAAACCAAAAACCCCTCCGGACCGTTGGATCAAGACCGGAAGCGTCCTCGACCCCTTAGATCGCGCTCCGGTCCACGAAATAGGGTCGTGGACCGCGAGAAACGCGTGAGAAATGCCCACGTGGTCCGCAGACCCCGCCGTGGACCACCTGGTCCACGGTGGACCGGGGCAAGGGCCAGCAGGCCCGCTGGCCTGGGCCGGCCCGCGCGCGCGGGCTTGGGCCGCGCCTGCGTGCGGGCCTGCGCGCGCCTGGGCCGCGCGCCCCGCTGGGCCGCGCGCCCGCCTGGGCCGCGCGCCCGCTTGGGCCGCAGGCCCCCCTGCGCGCGCAGGCCTGGGTCGCGCGTCCCGCGCGCCGCCGCCTGCGGCCGCGCCGCTGCCGTCCGCCGCCGGTCGCCGGCAATCCTCCGCCGCCTCGATTTTCGTGCCAACTTCGAAAGCTCGTATCTCCTCCATCCGAGCTCCGTTTCAGGTGATCTTGATCTCGTTGGACTCCGTTTTTCGCCGCGAACCTCGCTGTGGGCTCAATGTGGACTGAATCTCGAGGCGTCAAATCCTAACAAAGAAGAAGAAAGAAAGAAAAATCGTTATTTTATTTTTAAACGTCATCAGACACCATCGAGATGCATATATAAGATAAAAATAATAAAATCATGTAACAAAAGCATGCAAATATGCAAGTATCATCAAGAAAGAACACATTCATAAACATTCCAAAAAAAAAAAAAAAACTCAAGATTGGTGCCTAAGTAGTCACCATAGGGATCAGGGGCTGCATAACTAGGTTGAGAGTATCTTCTTCTTCTTCTTCTTCTTCTTCTTCTTCTTCTTCTTCTTCTTCTTCTTTTTTCTGAAGTCGTTGTGGCTTTGTCCACTGCCAACTACTGAAGTACATAAAACATGGATTTTTTTTGGTGATAAAGAAACATGGTCTATTTAGGCAATGAAGTCGTTGCATCACGGGATTGGCGTGCATGTGATATTAAGCACGAGCCCATGTTCTTTGGGCCTCATATATTTATTTGATTTGCTAGTCGCACGCTGAGCGGTCTCAGCCTGGAAGGCCAGAACTTAACCGGAGCTTTTAACTAACTGGAAACTTACATGAAACCTGAGACATAGAAAGTTTTTGTGCACTAACATGACGCACATCATTCGATCATCTTAAATTATATAATTATTATTTTTAATATATATTTAAAAATATATTTAATATTTATAATTTTATTTTTTTATTTAAAATTTTAAATAATAAAAATACTTTTTCTGTTGGACATACTATGACATCTTATGGTCAAATTATGATTTTATACATACAGAAAATCATAATTTTTTTTCAAAAATCATAAAGAGAGAAAAATATTTTTATTATTAAAAATTTATAAAATTTTTAAATAACAAAAATATCCTTTCATTTCTTATGACATTCTGTGACCAAATATAAATAGAAAGTCTTAATTTAATCATAGAATGTCATAAAATGATCATAGAATGTCATTATTTTTTTTTAAAAAAAATATTTTTATCATTCAA